>NW_025780281.1:0-50298 GCF_021130785.1 Homalodisca vitripennis | reverse complement strand
TATATGATTTGTTTAAAAAAGGTAAGGATTTTTATTAAATTATTGTCATGAATATTGCCAGTTATTTTGGAAACTATAAAATATGTTGAAAAATAATCGAGTACGAAATTACTCGTACTTGATTTTTCCTTACATTCCGGACGCGATCTTACTCCATAAGCACGATATCAATTACTCTACGGACTTCAAAATGTTATATACAGTCTAAACTATAGTTGTAAATTGTTTTATTTATATTTTTTTATTTATATTAATAGCTGAAATGTACTATTTACCCGAATATATCATCATGTGATATTGAACATATTGTTTTCCTTAGGTTATTTATCGATGAACTGAAAGGATTGAGAAAAAAATGCATACACTTACCTTCGAAATAATTAAGGCAACGATTTATTTTAAACTGGTATTGATCGGTGATTGTTATGTTTAAAAACATATATTTTGAAGAAGGATTATTGTAGTCTTTGGGTCTCTGATGTTGAAACGATGAGGATAGTAACCTTTGAATGTCTGCATTGGCACCTCTTTTAAAATCTTTTCAGACGGAACGAAGACTCTAAATATTCTAGAAGTCGTTTTTTTTAAATTGTCATTGACTTACGCTGTAATAAGCTGATAAAGGAGCTAAACTTAACATTCGCAAGGAGGTAATTTTACTCCTACATAAAATATTTAATGCATCTTTCCTGGGAAACTATTATAGAACTATAAATACCATTTTATGAGCTTTTATAGAATGATTATTAACTCACCGTTTAGGAATGGACTTATACCACAATTTTTTAGCTATACAAAAAATTCAGAACATAATTTTTAACAGTTAAGTTTTAAAAGTGAACTCGGTAGGTATATAATATGTATTATATTTTAACAGTGATTTTGGTAGCTAAAGACTTATTGTACTTTTAACAACGTATTCAGTATTCTAGAGCTATACCATATTTTAATACACTGATTACGATGGATTCACACTACTGTTTTTAGTAAGTAAGAAACTATGATTTCTCTGATAGTTGTGTTAGCAGGGCAAATTATACTTTACAGTACGTCAGAAATGTGTAAAGGAGTGGAATATAACATCGATTGGGAGGCAGTTACCGTAGAGTCCTTCAGGATTCTGTTCTGTATCCCATACTTTTTGGACGTAAATCTTCAATAAATAGACAGGCAATGTTCCGTTTACACCGAAAGTTAACAAATATAAGCACTCTTCCGAGTTGGTGATAAGGATACTTGATTTTTGCTATTGAATTTATAGATTGAATTAATTGTCTCTTGGTAAAGTTACGTGGGCTAAAACTAAATGAAATAAAAAGTAAATTATGGTTATTGGTACAACATTACTGGGATATGTAGGTTTGTACAACATTACAACATTATGGGTTTGTAGTTACGAAAATCAAACCATTTTCAGAAAGCTTAAACGATAAGGTTTAATATTTAAAAATTATTTGCTTGTTTATAAACACCCATACATTTCAAAATAAATTTATCTTTACACACATGAATATGTAATGGAATTTAAATTGAAATAAAAATGCAATCGAACAGTTTACAACATGGATTATTGTTGATTTCCATTCAATTAAAATGCAACAATTCAATATTGAGTATTATAAAACAGGATGAAAAATAGGTTCTTACTTTTTTATATTAAAATTGTAGTAGAGCATATAATTTAATGTTGTCATACTGCTACATTATAGTAAATAAACCCTATCTTCATTGGGATTTACCATTCAATACATTTTTATTTATGAGTTTCCAAAGACGAAATCTCAAAAGTCAGTAGTAAAAGAAACTATATGATTAATTTACTTTGGAGGTTATACAAGCTGATGCTAAAAACTAATAAATTTCCACAGCTCTGTATCTGAGACAGTGAACAAATCATACGACTTGGAGAGTTCAACTTCTAAGTTAATTGTTCTAGTCACTGCTTACGAAAGTTTCCACTCTTGGAACTTTTGGAGTTGTATTTATTTTAGCATTATTACAAGTAACCAATATAAACAGACTAAAAACATATTACAATCTCGGTTTTTACGTAAAATTAATCTTCGATCCTTTGTTGTCTTGAAATAATCGTAGACTTTGATATCTTATTAAAATGTTGAACAATATTTAGCAAACGATACACAACATGTATATGACCGAATATTATATTATCATACTATATCAACAATTCTAAATTTTGTAGTTGTCCACTGTATTATACGTAACCAAAATCTCATCTTGAGGTGACTCTAGGTCGTCTGGATATTTCATTTCCTTGTGAACTGGTGAAGGGCAGTCCACTAAAAACTCAGCTAATTAGTCGTTGTATAAGCTACTGTTAAATACATAAATGAACATATTTTAAAATCCGCAACCTTAGAAATCTTATCAATACATGTATTGCAAAATGTTTTTGTATATATTTGGTACCTATTTTACAACACACTGAGCTCACATGTGTCTACAAAACCATATAAAAAAGCACTCACAATTTAAAAGTGTCAACGCGTAAAAAAATAATCCCCAAATCGTTTTCACAGTTCTAAATAGATTTTTAATATCCGTTTCTTTACAAACTGAAGCAAACATTGGTATTAAACCGCAGATAGTTCAATTCCATTCCTTTACCTCCCTCCCCCCAAACTGTTTATTTTTCGTCAGGAATTACAAATAAAACAACAAACTATTAACTAATTGTGTTAAAAACAATCACAAAGTAACCAATCAATAAATATATACTTCTTGTGATAGACCACCATTGTTAAGTGGTGTCGGTGACAGTCATTTTATAGCCAATAAACTGACCGGATGCGAGCGACTCGATGTCAGACATGAAAGGGTAATTGGACAGTACTTCACTTTGACACCAACTACTGGTGAGCCTCAGTCTCCTATCCTATATAACAGGAAACTCAGCATCTCCATGTCCTTGAATCAGTCTTGAAGTCGTATATTATACGGTAATGTAATTAGAAAAATTTACAGTTTCAGTTCAAAAGATAAATAGACCATAAATTTGACTCTTAAGATGCCATAAATTTAAATGTTAAAATACAATAAAAAACGAAAAATACTTAAATGTACATGATCATATTACATTTTACGTTGTTTTGTTTTGACAGTTTTAACGCCAATAATTAGGCCAAAATTCAGTTTATAATTCCTTGGCTTTTTAATAGAAAATAAAATTTAACTATTTCATAAGACCGATTCAGATTATTATCACAGTACGTTATCTCCAAAAGCGACTGGTGAGAGAGTGTCTTAGCTGTTTGAAGTACTGCATTGGATACAGTGCTACCACTGACCGAAAAAAGCGGGCTCATAAGGGTGTGCATTTATATTACTTTTACCAATATAAGATCTAATGTAATCTTTCCTTATTAAAACAGGCTCAAAAATGTAAGCTTATGACAGCAATACGAGACGGTTTAATAGGCATCCAACTGGCCTGACTTTTCAAGAGCCAGAATATTTTTCTGCCTTTATTATTCTTTCCTAATAATATTATAAATGCGAAAGTGGATTTCTTGGTTTGTTTTGCTTTCACGGATACACTATTGAATCTATTGTACTGAAAGTTTACATGGGTGTTCTTACGGTCCTTTGGGATGAACATGGATAGACCTAATCTTATTTTAAAAAATCCCTCCGGGCTGCTCCCCACTGTTACTTAAAAAAGCAAAACATCCCATCTTGGTCGCTGGAGTTGTGTAATATTAATGAAAAGAGCATGTCTAAATGCAAACAACCGTTCCATGTAAACATTTTTTTATTATTTTAAATTTGTTTACAATTATTGTGAGTTCATTCTAATATGAGTAATTTCTAATATTGGTAGGAATAATCACTATTCTTTAAGTAGTATTAGATTTCATCGATTAGATAAGCACTCAATTACCTTAGAAAATTTACGTCATATTGTACTTAATCCATGACACTGTAAAATCGTTTTAAGATTTAAATAAATCTTTTTGATAAATCTAGTTAGCGTTTTACTCCTTCAAAATTACATCTTAGCTACTTTTAATATTTTTCCTTAACATTATCCCTTTTCATTAGGTTTGCTTAGGTATAATCTACTTTATGTGTAAATTTGACAGAAAATACGGAGTAATAGCCGTTAAAAATCTAGTCCAGCCTCTTGAACATATGGCTTATTGAATGGACCTATTTTACACCATATGAGCTAGCAGTTTATTAGTTCTAATCCATCGGTGAATGGCAGAAATTAGGCCATAAGAAAAGTTATTTAGAAGATTATTCATAATTTTACTTAGTAAATACTTGGTGTGCCAGGTAAACTTATTTATTAGCAGCAAAAACAGTTTAATCCGCCGTGAAAAATACTAATCAAAAAGGCTTAGAGCTGGTACATATAGCTTATTAGTGATAGTGTAATTTTTTGTTTCAATACCATCTCTGCTGCGTATTTCTATTTTCATAAATTTTTTACTAAATTCCAAGAATAAAAGTTGGTCTAAACTTTCAACAGTAAACTCATCTACTTTGTTAAAACTATTTTTATTTTACCGCTTTGGTGGAAACTCATCTGCGATATGGACCTGCTGTTTGGGGTGGATCCTCTAAAGGAAATCTTAACAGAGTACTCATCTTGCAGAAAAAAGCTATCCGAACCCTAGCGGAACTCTAACACTAACAAAAACTGCCGACAAGCATTTAAAACCTTGAAAATTATGACAATCACTGCCCTTTACATACGGGAAGTGATACTATATGTTGACCAACTACAGGTACAAACATTGAAAACCCTTCATTACACTTAACACACGTCATGCAGGAAATGACATACTACCTCTACATCGGACATCACTTTTTGAGGAAAAACCATCCTGCATCGGTAGATAAGAAACCTTCTTCCACAAACTGTGAAAACCCTGAAGGGAGCAGCCTTCAAAAAAGATGCCTTCGCAACTTCCTGGTGGACCACCCAATATATAGCATCGAAGAATTCACAGAAATAAATAAGGAAGGTTGGAAGCTTTGGCATGACTCCTGACATCTCTTATTTAGTACTGACATTACTCTGTAATTTGTTAACATTGTGACACTATTACTATTTTTGAAGAATATATTAATAGAGAAATATGACTGTGACTAAAATCGCTGACATAGTTTTTTGGCGATTGTTATAATACGGTTGTAAATATAGAAACTTTGTACTAATCACAAATTTATGACGCCATAATATTTTGATGCTATTTTATAGTTAATATAAATAAAACGATTAAATTGCAAATGCTACCTAAGAGACGTAGGTGTTCTTTTAATGAAGATCAACCATTTGAGGAAAAAAATCGTAAACAAGGGAATTTGTTAATGTTGACAGAACTGTATAATAGTTATGTGACAATGGAAATGCTGAATTAAGTTTACATATTTTTCCTACCACCACTATCCATAGCTTCTCTGTTAAGCCCCTATTTATGGTTCTAACACTGTGCAGCACTCATCAAGGAGTGATACTAAGATAGGCAAGTTGAATGGCTGGAATTGTTATTAAAATTTTTATTTTACAATTTCATTTCGGTATAAAGCTGACCGTGTGTCCGCATAAGACACAGTAGTAAAACAATGAACACTGAAATACTAAACTGATTAGAGTGTTCAATAGTCATTGGTTTGGTGGGAATATGTTTCAATTTATCATTTCCGGGAATAACCGGTTGAATGATTGGTTTGCAACTTAATTGCATTTAGTGGTTTTGAACTCTCTGCAAATAAGCTTTGTACCTTCATTAAGAAAGAGAAAGTTTTGTTTGTTAAATTAGGTATACATTAGTACCTTTTAAAGGAGAGGTCAAATGTTATATTCAGCGCACAAGTTTTAATTGATAACTAGATAGTGAGCAGGGGTCTGCAGTAATAATTGATAACTAGATAGTGAGCAGGGGTCTACAGTAATAATTGATAACTAGATAGTGAGCAGGGGTCTTCAGTAATAATTGATAACTAGATAGTGAGCAGGGGTCTGCAGTAATAATTGATAACTAGATAGTGAGCAGGGGTCTGCAGTAATAATTGATAACTAGATAGTGAGCAGGGGTCTGCAGTAATAATTGATAACTAGATAGTGAGCAGGGGACTGCATTACAATTGATAACTAGATAGTGAGCAGGGGTCTGCAGTAATAATTGATAACTAGATAGTGAGCAGGGGTCTGCAGTAATAATTCATTGAAAAATTTATTAATCATTATATAAATAAATTCGTTATTGAAATATTTGTAAGGTAGATGTTGTGATCAGAATTGCGCCATCTTCAAAGGGTTAAAATAATGATAATATTTCAAAAACATTTGTTTTATTATAATTATCTATGAATGTCTGCTTAACACTTCTGCGTTACGTTCAGTAAACAGCCGGACTCACCCCGCCACATAACCGGGGTAACTCCTATCTTCCTGATATATTATTGAGAGAAGCCGGTGACAATGTTTATTTTCTTCATTTAATGATAGATTTTCTAATATATAAATTATGTAATACGTATTGTATCATTGTACCATTTTATATCGCAAGTGATATGTTCATTGTTAATTAATCACGACGAGGAAAAACTTTATAAAACTTTATGAAAATATGGTTTGTACGAGCTACGAGAATCGATATGATCGTTTCAACGTAAATTATAAATTTTAATACAGTTTTGGTCCCAGGTTATTTATGATATCATTTTTCCCGGGTTTTAGGTAAGTGAGCAAACCTGTAAATTTACGTAACATGTTTAGAAAACTTTATATTGACAATCGAAGAAACATCCATATACAAAAGGAGTTTTATTAAAATTGTGTATGCTGTTTGGAAATTAAACTTTACTATTGATGTAAATGGAGGTGAAAAACCAAAGTACATTGAATGTTTTAAAATATTAAATTGTTTGTTATTACATACATCAATTAGTTAAAAATTATAATTGTACGCGTATCTTTGGTGATAATAAAATTTCAAACATATCAAAAAATGTTTCAATGCATTACTAATATTTTTGGTTACTGCATAAACGGCTATTCACACTCTATTATGAGATCTAAATTTTTGTCAGTTTACAATCAATAGAAAAAAATCTTAAAAATGGTAACCAAGTAAACTTTTATTATTTATTCTTGTTCTATTAGCATACTCTTATTCACAACTTTAATGCTAAATACAATTGACCTGAAAATTGAATAAAGAGGAAGGAAATGCTGAGCGTAATTATTTTAAATCCGAGATTGACACTTTCTCGTTTTATTGAACACGAGTAGTTGGTGTCAAAGTGAAGTATTGTCCAATTACCCTTTGATGCCTGACGGCGAGACGCTCATATCCGGTCAGTTTATTGGCAATAAAATTACTAAGGAGGAAACCAGAAAGTAATATTAATAACAGAAGAAAAGAGTCTGTACCCGTTGATATAAATGACAGGATGAAGGTAGATCATCCATAATGTTTTGGTTACTTTATTCATAACTTATTACTTGAAAGGTACGAATCTGTACGTTATTAATGATGTATAGTACGAGTATTCATCCACTATCTAGTGAAATCAAATCGTGAAAAAACAGTAAACAAAATACATGGCATATTAGCCGTCAATTTATAAATTTAAAATATTATTCATTCATCCTACATTAATTTAAACTTACAACACTCAAAGATTCACAAGAATGCTTCCTTACTAATGCGGAGAGCCTGTATCACTGTGACCGCAGTCCGAGTCCCATACACTAGTGACGTGCTCAAGTTTGCTTTTAAGAATGAGTCCTGTGGGGCTGTCCCGAAGTGGGTTCACACTGACCATATTTTGTGTATGGAACAGGTATGCAGAATAATTATTACAGTCTGCATGATCCACAAGGCCCTAACATTCGGGGAACCTTTTTATCTCTGTGAAAAACTTGTGCAAAGACAGGAGGTCTCGCAACGTAACAGTCGCCAGGACAACCAGCTTCACTTACCCAGAGTGAGGATGCAAGTCGGTAGGATGAGCTTTTCTTACTTTGGCCAAAATTGTACAATGACCTACCCGGTAGCTTGAAGAGCACACAATCTCTGTGTTGTTTTAGATCTAAATTGAAGGATTTATTATACCTAGTTGTAAGTGACTGTTGCGTATTTTAACCTAAAAAATTTAGCTTTAGATTATTTATGAATTGAATTAGAATAGCCAACCTTAGTATAAGTTCTTAGTGTTAAGTTTGACTTTAGTTGATCTGTAAAGCAGTTTGTACTGAGAGACGCTCCAAATAAAAGGCATTATTATTTATAAAATGTGAGAAGGAGGAATTCTTAAGGATGAGTAGGCTAGTTCTGCAACCATATTCCAGTAGGAAATAGTCTTATCTTCTCTCCTTAAGTAGGTCGCCGCCTTCTCAGGTTATGGGTAGTAGTTATCACTGTAGATGTTCTTATGAAGAAGGATCATCACAAATCCTACCTTGGAAGATGACTATTGTTAGTGGTTACTAGCCAGGACATGGTTGAGTGTTGTTCCAAATTGCTTTGGCGGGAGAGACTGGACAGAGCCTTATCAGACCTCTCCTTTGTCTATGGTGAGATAACTGAGATAATTGACTGAGCGCACCGGATCTATACAGGAGCACCCATAATGTTACATATCCTGAATATTCTGTCAAAAAATGTGCAATAGGAAGAAATCAGGTTGCAGATATCTAAACGAAGTGAACTAATTCCTGTTTCACTGAACGAAAAAAGTAGGAGAATCCTGTTTTCTTCACAATCAATCCATTAAGTAAACAGAAACTTTAAGTAAGGAATTTTAAATTCCTACGGTTCTCTTGCAAATTCTATGTTCTACTTTATGTCTATTTGGAATTGAAAAGTAAAATTAGAAAATACAAGAACTATACTTTCTATTATGCCAATTTTTTGTTGGTATAATAATCTCACTTTTAAATTACCAATATTTTACTTACTATATTATTTGATCATACAGTAGGAATTACTAAAATATATAACAATTGTTGAAGAGGAAAATAAATTAACTATCCAAAGTATTGCCCCTAATCCCAGGACCAATATCTTTGAGTGTAATTACTAAAGCTGTCCGGTAGGAATCAAGACAAACAAGCCGCTAATCAGTGCTCCTGCTAGATTATTGCTAGCACAACCAGATCTAACTGAGATGTGTCCTGATGTCTCCTAAGTCTGGTACTTGTTAATGAGTGTTTTACGGTGATGGACATTTCCTGCAGTGATAATGGAGACTCAAATATGATGAAAATCTGATAGTCTGGCCTTATTTAACAACTTTTCATGCTCAAGAGCTCTTATAGTTTCAGTGAAAGAATTAAATAGGATAAATTCTGGCATCAACATCTTCTAATAACCTAATTCATATCATAGATAGTTGGGACACACTCCTAGTGTAGATAAACGTTATTGTTGATATAAATAAGTGATAATGGAACAATATTGCTGAGCAATCTTGGATTGGAGTAAGGTGTTATCTCCTATTATAGTAAAGTCTCTCCCTCAGTCTAAACAAGCAAGGGGGTCAACGCCCTTATGTTTTCGTTAGCAAAAGCCCTTTAGAGAACCGAACTAGAGTGCAAACAAGGTTTGGTTATGAGGGAGTTTTTGGAAATTTATTATCTGTGCCATAACAAGACAAAATTATTTCGAAAATAAGGATTCCAACGTACCCAACAGTCTTGTTCATGCAAACAGCACTGACTCTAAGGATGATTATGAGTGAGTACATATAGAATTTTGAATACATAGACACTTTGAATCTTTTAATGAAATACATAAAGACATAAATATTTTTAAAATATTACGTAAAAAAGTTTTGAAAATAAAACACATCCTGAATTGGTAATGCTGAATTTAGAAGCTAGAAAATAAGATAACTCGTACTAAAACATTTTTGAGTTGTGGCGAATGACAAAAATTACCTCATTTATAGGTAAATTGCGCTTTTAAAACAGAGCGTAACTGGGACATTCAGATCGTATTACTGATAGCATCGTTGAATAATAATAAAGTCAAGTATAATTTCATAAAGTCACTTAGAATGAACGTCAACTTCTCACTATCGTCGAAGCAGTGATACGTAATCTTCATACTAGGTAATTTATGTAACAAACCAATTAGTTATATATATATATTATATATAAGTAGATAAGAACATGGCGGTTCTAGCTCACTTTCGGAGCCAACAGTAAATCAAGGGAAAATACTGTTTAAAGGACAATAAACGAATCTGTAAAATCAAACAGTAATGGAAAATACTGTTTAAAGGACAATAAACGAATCTGTAAAATCAAACAGTAACTCACGAATGAAAAATTACCGAATCTATAGCTGTTTGCTTCTACTTTCTTGAGCAGTTTTAATGTAAAATCTCCTTAGAATCAATCTATTTGAAATGTAATCAAATCTGCTACGAATAAACTATAAATTAAAACTTATAAACGGAAATGATGGAATTTTCTAACAATCACTCGAGAAGTCGGGGAGAATGTGAGTAAAACCACATTCTTTTCACGAGGTTCATTATTTATCTTTTCCAAGTGTACTATAAAATCATCGAGGATTTCTGGTTTAAAATCATAATAAAATTTATTAGCCAAATAGTGAAAGATTATAGGTAAAATCTTCTCATAATAAACGTCTGTATCGATACCTACAAACCTAATGTATTCTTTGAAAAGGAAAATAATTTTTTCAAGGGTTATGAGAGATAAGTAAAAATTTTTATTCTGTTTTCTAAATTCTGTAACAAATTTTGTTTGTTTTTTACCTCCATATTGCAATTCTTTAAGCAGGTTATTCAAATGTGTTAGTTTATTTCGAAATTTCTTAGGTTTAGGTCTTTCGTACAAAATTAAATTACAATCTCTACAAACTAAATATCTTTTATCAATAATTTCTCCTCTATTATAACACTTGTAACAGTTGGCATTATACTCTTCCATTAAACAAAAACGATTTTTTGTTATAAATGGAGATTATGGAACTAACTCTGCCGAGATATAAATTTTTCCGCGCAATTGTTTGTGTTTACATTTCTACAACAGAGATAAATAATTTCATTCTATTGTACAACTATTTAGGATATTTTGTCTATGATTACAAAGATTATTCCGGAAGAAATCGAGATTTTTCATCAGCGAAAGAGTATATTTTTGAAGTTTTAGAAGGAATGAAAGAGAATAATATGAACATCATCAATTATTGTAAAAGACAAAATGAATGATTGTGTCTTTGGTGTAGTGTTGTTAGTGTGCGTGTTTGCGCTATGGGGAATCACATCACATTCAACTTCTACGGTGTCTATTGTTTAGAGACTTGGCCCTGCACTGCTACTGTCCAACCAAGTTAATGGCTAGGAGCTGTAATTCGGGTCTTAGACTCTGGAATTTTTTTGTTCCCAAGTCTCAATTTTCTTTGGTAACTACTGTGTAGAAGTTGATGGAGAGATACAATTAGGGAATTTGTGTCGGGTGTTTTGTGAGTGTAATGTTGTATTAATGAACGATGTGAATGATGAATGTAATGAACGAATTAAGGAAGAGAAGGAATTAAGGAATGAAGTGGAAAGGTGAGGAAGCAAATGGCGCGCCAACCACAGTTGTCATTACTCGGCTTGTTCTATAGTCATTACACTATGGCCACTCGTGTAAAGACTTGTCCCCAACCACTGAACGACAACCATGTCTTCCTCAATAAAAAGCGCGCCTGAAGCTCTGGGATTTGAACCCAGAACCTCAGGCTTTGAAGGCAAGCGTCTTACCAACTGAGCTACGGAGAGTCTCGAAAGTTATAAGCTATATCTCTGCTATATAAGTTGTTCAATTAGGAGTGCTAGTTTACAAATTTATTAATAATTTTATATTTCAAAAACCAATCAACCGATTTTAATGAAATTTGGTACACATATAGTAAATACTTAAATCTTTCGACTTAACTTATCCATAAGGGTGAAATCATCCCCTATTTCTTAATATTCATAAAAAAATAATCAGAAAAATCTGAAACTTCAAAAACAAGCGAGTTCAACTTAAAATTTCATGAAAATAACAAAATTTTCAAAATCTACCCCAATCATCCCTTATCTTAAAACTCTTATATCTCGAGAACTATTGGAGCTTTTTTGCAGAAATTTTGTATATAGGATCAGTAAATATTAAAGTATTTTTTAAAATCATAGTTTCCGGTCCAACCCTTAACATGACCTTGGAATAGTTTTTTGTTAATATCATCCCCATTTTTTAAGATATTCTTTTGAAATTAAAAATGAATACTTATATCAATGTCTTTAACAATTCTGTAAAGTTGTAGAATTATCCAATGAATAATATAGACAATAAGACGATTTTTTCAAAAATGTTACTGAATTTCTCTAATATCGTTCTTAATCACATCATAGGCTAAAAATTTCTCAGAAACCACAACCACATAACATGTCGAGTTAGTAATAGCATTTTGAAAATCCATATTGAAAATTATATCGTTCTTTGAACCAGAAATATTTGTCAAACTCTTTGTTGTATCAATGATATAAATAGGTCTATTCGCTAAAAATTCTTTAGGATTGTAATACATTTCCTTATTATTAAAGTAAACTTTCTTAAAATCTTGATACATCTGATACATGATTCTGAAAAGACCTCCTGAAATGTTTAAATTTTGTAATTCATCTGGATAATAAGAACCGTTCAATTTTACTCTGATATTTTTTACATCCAAACTATCAAACTTTGAAGGATTTTTTTCTTGATTATTCTGTCTACTTGTTAGAAAACCAATGATAACGAACTTGGGATTGAAGATATTTCTATAAATATTTGTAATATCGAACGAATAAGTTGTTCCGGAAATACCTTTTTGTTCAATACATTGCCAATCTAGAAAATTAAACATAATGTTTTGACTTTTTGTAATTTCATCAATCAACCTAATTTTACTCGTGGTTTTATAATCAATCATTGGAACTCTAATAAAAAAATCTGTAATTGTTATTTTTCCATCAACAGGCATAACATTTCCAGTTGCAGTCTTCAGAATCACATCATCGTCTTTTGCTCTTATAAAACTTAGATAAAATCCTCCTTTATAGATCGAAATAGTAACATTTTCAAAAAATCCTAATCCAAAATGAGATAAATTTCCAGCTGCTTCAAAAACACCAAATTTAAAATCTGATTCAAAGCCATTAGAAGTTTGAGAAATAACATCACTTTTTGAATACGAAACAGTTCCTTTAATTGTGCTTAATTGGCCACAGTTTTCGACTTCTTCTATCAATTTATTGTGTTTTCTTACTTCAATCTTAGAAAATAAAAAACGGTATAAAATTATCGATTAATCTAACATTATCAGTTCCAAGATATGCTTGACCATCTTGTTTTGTTAAAGTTCCAGAAATATAAAACTGGAAGTTAGACGAGCAAAAGTTATCTCCAAAAATCAATATTAAACTCAGTTCTTTTATTCGGTTCATTCAAATGTTGTATACTAATTGGATAGAAATTTTTAAACTCCGCCCTTTCAATATCACTAGCATATTTTCTGTAGTCCACCATTTAATAAGAGAAAATTTAGAAATTTTAAACATCATGTATAAGAAAGATATCATTTTTTCATCGATCTAATGTACGTTTTTATAAGAAAAGATATAAATTTTAGTAAAATAATTAAAAAGATTAGAGTCATTTTTAATGATCTACTTCGTCATATTCAGGATTCTCTTCCTTAAATTTTGCGATCTCGGTCACATATTTCAATAAAAATTTGCACAGGATAGTAACCGCTATCTATAATATTGTTCCAATTAACTGTATCTTTATTTTCATTCAAAAACTTTATACTCAAGTGTTGATAGAGACAAAGAACAGACATGTGATCTTTTAATTGATAATGTATATTTTCTTGAATGAACTCTGATGATAAAGTTTGATATTTAGCAATGTTATACCAATTCAATTTGTTTACGTATAATCTCATCATATCTTCGGATAATTCATATTTTTGAGAAATATTATCCCAATGTTCTTTTTTCAAACCTCTTTCGTGTTGCATTATAAAAAGAAAAAGATGTAATGTCCCGCCATCTCTATTTATTAAGAAAAAATTTCAAGTTTTTATAAATTGGCTCTTTTTAGTGTTACATTCAGCACATTTTCCAGAAACTCTTTTAACTCCATTGATATTTGCTTAGTATTTTATATCATTTGTTTCAGTTTTTGCCTTACACCTCACACAATATATGAGCGCCATTTATAAAGGAGAAATTTTGTCATCATAGCCACCTAATCCATTAAATCTGTTATCAATATTTTCAAAAGATTTATTAACATCTTCTTTAAATTTATTAAAGTTTTCTTCTAGTTTATTTACTTTATCGAGTTTATCACCTATTCCTTCAAGTAATTCACGAATTTTATCGTCATATGTATGATAATTTTGCGCAATTTTTCCCAATTGCTCATTAATATATTGCTCGATTTTCATAAGTTTTTCATTAATTTCACCAACATCGTCTACTGATCTTTTACTTCTTTCATCAAGTTTTTCATAGACTTCTGTTGTAAAATCTTTAACATGCTGTTTATGATTCTCATAATTTTGTTTTAGTTCATTAAACATTTTAATAGGATCTTCTAATTGAATCATTACAACAACATCAAATGAATTAATTCCTTTACTAACACTGCTAATTCTTTTTCCTTTAAAATCTAAGGCATTTTTAACGTTCGGATCATGTAAATCAACAATATCGATGTTTTCTGATAATTTTAGAGGTTTTAAAATTTGTTCTTTAACAACAACATCATGTTTGTCAATACCAGGTCGAACACCGACAATTCTTTTTTTATTAGCCAAACTAACATAATTCTTTTCAACTTTGATCGCTTCAGTAATTTTATCAGCTTTTTCGATATGATACATTATTAAATTGGTAAATATTTTTTTTGCACCATCTTCAAATTCTTTTTTCAATGTTTTTATTTTATCAGCAACTTCACTTGAACTCATGAAATTTGCAAGTTTGTTATCATATTCTGCTTTAAAATCTTCAATCTCGACAGCAAACATATCTGAATCTGGAAGGTTTTGTAATAAATTTTCTAACTTGTTATCAAACTCATTTCTCAAACTATCAAAATTGAAACTATTATCTACATTTTGAATACTTTCTGTTTTAATTTGTGTTCCAAATACGTCAAAAATATTTTGTGAATCCATATTTATTAAGTAATAATTTGTTAACAACTTCTTTAAAATCTTTACCATCACTCAGTTCATTCAACACAAAAACACATAAATGACCACAAATTGGGGGATCTTTATAATCTTGAATCTGAGAATCATTGTAGTAGACGCTTGATTTTTTCAAATATTTAATCAATTCTATAGGTGGTTTGTCCTCAATTCTTCCATACGAAACAAAATAACATGCATTCTTATCATTTTTATAATAACAAATCCAATGCGTTCCACTTCCCATAATCGAGTCTAAATTCACAATACCACATTCAAATTTCTTAACTTTTTCAGGTAATGTATCTCTCATGAAGATTCCTCTAAAATGTTTAATATTTTTGCAGATTTCTTCCAATTCCCCGAATGTTAAAGGTTTGATTTCAAATTTTTTTTAATGTTTGATTATGATAATGATAATTTGATAATTTGATAATGATTGTTAACCAATTTAAAATGTTTCGAACAATAGGAATCACATTTTTTTTAACGATTGGAGCAGCTTTACGAACATAAGGAACAACATTTTTAACAACTGGAATATTTTCTCCAGAATCTAATAAATCTTTCAAAAGTCCAAAATTTTTAAGTTCTTTCAACTGATTATAAGAAAATTCTATTCTGGTTCCTTTATTGTTTTTCTTATGTTTTTCGAGTTTATTGTATTGTCTATTTGTTAAAAATATCTTATCTTCGCCATTTTTTAGTTGATCTATTTTAAATTGAATACTAACGGGTATTTTCTTCTTAAAAGCGGATTTTATTTTTTCTTTATGACTTTTGCTGAAATTTACATTCACCTCCATTTATATAGTTAAAATTTCAAGTTCTCTTCGATTCCCATTCCTAGTTTTCTCTTCAAAAACATTGCTCCAGCTGTAGGAAGCGCAACAAATCTTTCACCTAAACTAGCATCTTTTGATAAAAATCTATCTATTGCTTTATCTTGCAAAATTTTATCTGCTATATGTCTGGAATTTGTGTCTCTATGTTTTGCATAAAAAATATCGTGTTCCATAGCAGCTTGATCTAATTTATTTATACCAGGATCTCCTCTTTTTAGTCTTTTTTCGAGTTTTGTGCCAGGTCCCAGATACTGATAAGTTGGTACGTGTAATTCAAAAGGTAAATTGTTGATAAAATCATTCAAAAGTCCGCTACCTTCAATCATAGATGAACTTATTGCCGGCAAAACTCGTTTTAAATATTTAATTCCATCAGGTTTTTCAATCATTTCATCAAGTTTGTTCGAAATAAAATCCTTAATCGCTTTCTTTTCGTTCAAAAAATTGTTGTTTCCAGCCTTTTCTTGAGCATAAATATAATTAATAATTCCATCGAGTTTTGTAAAATCGACGATATATCTATACTCAATCTTATTATCACTGTATTTTCTTATACCTGATCCTTTGATTCGTTTTTTCCCAAATTGGTTTAATTAATTTCATATATTTTTTACCTCTACTTGACTTAGGCTTCTTAGTAGGTGGATCATTATTTTTTTAAATTGAGTCAGATTCCCATAAAATTTCTGTATACTTTTTCAAATCTTCTTCAGAATATAAATTATCTTTTGGAGCGTCATAGTCTGTTAATAATCTCCATAAACCTTGAGTTCCTTCATATGGTTTTTTCATTAATAATGATATCATTATGCTCAAAATTAACGGGTAAATTTCCAATCATAAAACTTTTCTTTTTTTTTATCCCAATACAAACCAAATTTATCATCTTTTACTCTAGGAAGGAATTTTTTACCAATTTCACCAATTATAATATCCGTTGTTCCAGGACTTATTGGTTCAACTATGGTAGAGTCTTCAATGATTCGAGGTCTAAATGGTGTTGAAGATGGTAATTTTGGCAATTCAAACTCTTCTACTTCAGATTCTGGAATCGAAATATCAGCAAATTGTCGTACAACTGGAACCAAATTCATCAAATTTTGATTATCGCTTAAAACGTTTTCAATTTTACCTTCAACATTTTTAATTGCAGAAGTTACAAGTTGATTAATTTTTTGAATAAATTCTTGTTCTTTTTCATCAATTCGAATCTGTTCTTTAAATTCTTTGATTAATTTCTTTTCGATTTGATCAAGTTTTTTCGCTTCTTCAGAAGTTACGTTCGCCATTTAATTAGAAAAATTTTGAAACGTGGAACGTAAAAACGTGAACGTGGAACGTAAAAAACGTGAACACGAAACGTTAAACATGAACGTGAAACACGAACGTGAAACGTAAACACGAACGTGGAACATGAACGTGAACGTGGAACGTGAACAGATTTACCGTTTTTCTGTTATTTTCATAATGTAAATAAAAAGTAAAGATAATGTAAAAATAATTGTAACAAATATTTTATCAAGTAGATTTGTCAGACCACTGAGCAGCATTTATATTAGAAAATTTATTCAAATATTTACCATTTTAGGCTTCAAAGTTAGATTAATAGTTAAAAATCCATAGTCTTCTTTCCAAATTTTATCACATAATTCATTAAAGTGGTTAAAACTCATATCAGATCCCACATAATTGTTGTAAATCTTTCTCGAATAGTGATCGTCTTGCTTAAAAACACACAACATATTCAAATTATTTCTAATAACTTGTTTATCAACCTTTGAAAAGCATTGGGAAAGATAGATACAAGATATGTTTTAGTGACGAGACATTACGAAATATTCCTTAATAACGTCCTGATTTTCCAAAATACAATCATCAAAAACGATTAACGAATTGGGTTTACATTCGCTTAACGGAACTATGTCCTCAGAAGCATTATAAAAATGTGATATTTCTTTGCTTAAGTTCTTCTCAATATTTTTGAATCTTTGTTGTAATTTTTTGTATGCGTCTTGTTCTAAAGATTTACTAAAACACACAAATTGGAATAAGGAATCAACCTATTGTAGATAAAATTCAATAATAAAGTTGTTTTTCCACATCCACTTGAACCAACAATTAAAAATCTGATTGGTTGATCTTTCTTATTTTCTTCAAACGTTTGAAGTTTTATCTGATCTTTTTGCTTTAAAAATTTCTCCATTTAAATAGCGAAAATGAAGCTGTTCAAGTTGACTTCAGAAAGCTCTCAATTATTTTTAAACTAGGAACATCCTATTCATTTAGAGGAAGAATCAAATTATTTCATCGGTTTAATCGGTTTTTATTCTGACAATTTTGTAATAAATATTAGTGAAAGTTCTCCTTATTGTATAGGATTTAGTGAGAAGAACATAACAAAATATTATGGTTTAAACAAAGGATACTATACTTTCGATCAAATAAAAAATTCCCTTAAAAACTATCTGAAAACATTCAAACAATCAGATAAATCTTTAAACTTTGACGAAAACAAGTTTGAAATGCAAAAAAATTATCTCTCTAATAAAATTCAAATAAAAATCACCAGTAAGAATAATGTTTTCAGCAATTATTGTAGATTTATTAGGGTTTGTTCAAGAAACTATTGAGCCAAATCAGGTATATTTAGGAAATAAAACGCCAAAATTTAGACCGTTTGATGTAATTGAAGTACATTGTAATCTCGTTGAACCTAGTTTTGAAAATCATACCGAACATTTACACAAAGAATCTGAAATTTTGTACACTTTTCTTCCAAATGTTGCTTATGGATCAAAAATCAGTGAAAAACCGAATGAAATTGATTATATTCCAATTAGAAAAAATATTAAAAGAATTAAAAAAATCGTTCTAACTATACAAGACTCTGAGGGAAATTTATTAAATAATGAGAGTAAAACAACAATATATTTAAGATTGAAAAAGGATTAAAATGGACCCCAAAATATAAAAAAAGCTTCGAAAACATACATTCTGAAGGTAGGGGTGATTCGCCCCCGCCTTCAAACTTTCAAAAAAACACTGTTTTCATTAATGAATCTGAGCTTTATTCTCAAAATAAAAATTACTAGTTAAATTTCTTTTCTATCTAAATGGAGACAGTTGTAGATCTAATAAATAATCAACTCAAATTCAATAATACAGAAATTTTTACGATTGTTGACGAAAATAACGAAATTTGGTTCAAAGCAAAAGATGTTGCAGAAATTTTAGAATATGAAAACACGAGGCAAGCTATCATAAATAATGTCGATAATGACGATAAAACAACTTTTGAATGTATAAATTACAGGAGTCTATCCCATAGACCCCGAGAAAATATTCAAAAACATACTATTTTCGTTAATGAATCTGGCCTTTATTCTCGAAATAAAAATTACTAGTTAAATTTCTTTTCTATCTAAATAGAGTCAGTTGTGAATGTACTCAAATTCAATAATAAAGAAATTTTAACATTTGTTGAGGAAAATAATGAATTTTGGTTTAAAGCAAATATATTGCAGAAATATTGGAATTTAAAAATACGATGAAAGCGATTAGAGATCACGTTAAAGACAAATATAAAAAAAGCTACGATAACATAGATTTAGAAGGGGGGAACGAATCGTACTTTCAAAAAAACACTATTTTCATTAATGAACCGGGCATATATTCTTTAATACTGAAATCAAAAACGAAGATAGCAGAAATGTTTCAAGATTGGGTTTTAGAAGAAGTTTTGCCAAGTATTCGTAAATTTGGTGTGTACAAACTTGAAAACAAGATTAAATATTTAGAGGACGAAGTTAAACACTTGCAAATTAAAGATGAAATAAAAACGGAAATAATCGCAAAACAAAGTGTAAAAATTGACTTAATGAAACCAGACCTTGTTTGTAAAAATTTTGATAAGAAAAAACACCATGTTTTTGTATTAATTAAGAAGAATCACATGTGGGAATATCCTTGTTACGTTATCAGAGCTCAAAAGAGAGAAATACCGAAATGATTGAAAGAACTTGAAATTGATTACCCAGAAATGGAAATTTTATTAAGACATGGAGATCCAAATAGTATAAATCTCTACAACTAAATGAAAGAGTCTTTGAATATTTTACAGAACGGAAATCATTTTACTTCAAATATGGCAGAATCTCGACTGATTTATAGAATATCTAAATTACACGATGAAAATGTTTCTAAATTTTACTAAAAAACTCTCGATTTATTATATTTTGTTTGTAAATGTTTAGCATAACTAGGTAACCATTGTAGAATTCTTTTTTCATATTCACAAGGCATTTCGTTTTTATAACTTTCGCTGAAAATTTTTTTAGCACAATCTTTGCAAAAAGCATCTTTTCTATCTTTACTATACTGCCAGTTATTAAATTCAGAAATATTTTTAATTTCTTTACAAAAGTAACACTTTTCATAGAAGTAACACTTTCAACATAGAAGACTAAAGTTAATTTGTTCATTTTATCATGAACCTTACAATAACAGTCTTTTCTATTCTCTTCCTTATAAAATTCTTGACACTTTGTACATTATTCTTTTGAGACTCCATTTATATTGAAAAAATTATTACACGATGAAAATGTTAAACTCTCGAATTATGATATTTTGTCTGTAAATGTTTTTGAAGATAAGGTAACCATTGAATGATTCGTCCACACTCGCAAAGAGTCGGTTTCTTTTGACGTTTTTGAATAATTCTTCTAGCACAATCTTTACAATGTGTATGTTTTTTATCTTTACTATAATGCCAATCGTAAAATTTGGAAATATCCTTAATTTCTTTACAAACGCAACATTTTTTCTCTTCTAACGTTAATTTTTCTAATTTATCGTATAGTTCCCTCTCATATTTACTACGACAATCTTTACACATAGACCCTATTCCTCCTTTTTTAGTCTTATTTTTATGAAATTCTTCAAAATATTTATATTCTTGACAAATTGTACACTTTCTTTTTTGAGCCTCCATTTATATAGAAAAAATTACAGCTTTGACTTTCTCAATTCATATTCATAAAACTTTCCGGTTATTTCTTCATTATTTAAATCTTTTATACTATAAGTTACAGGATCTGTGTTATTAATTTGATAAATCACAAAGATTTCTCTTGACTAATTGTTCTTATATTTGTTTGAAAATGTTTGTTTTTTACTAACAATTCTTACATGATCATTGACTTTAAATTTAGTTTTTGTGTGAATTTCTGGTGGAATATACTTGAAAACCGTCTCTAATAACTCCTTTTCTGCATCTTTATCTACGTCTTTCGGTTTCATTTTTATTGTGCTGTGAACTGTATCGTTATAATTGTTTACGATTTTTTGAAGAATATCGATCCATTTAAAGTTTTTATTAATCTCAAAAATTACTTTCATTCTCTCATTTTGAGTTCTGTTATATCTCTCTACAATACTTGATTTCTCTTCATTTTCAGTATGATAAATCTTAATGTTGTATTTTCTCAAAACATCGTTAAATTCTTTATTTTTAAACTCTAAACCCTTATCTGTATGAAGTAGGTTAGGAGGTTTGTGATTGATCCTTATGGCATCTTTTACTATATCTTCGACAGCTTTTGAAACATCCTTGCCGTTTTTTCTTTTGATAGCTCTTGACCAAGCATATTTTGAGAAAGTAACAATAATATTTAACATATACTTAAATCCATCATTTTGATCTGAATAGTTAGACATTATAACTAAATCTGCTGCCCATAAATCGTCAATTGCTAAAGTTATAATTTTTCTCTTTTTAAACTTTTTTGGTACTGGTGCATGAATTTCTCTAGCTTCAAACTCGATTTCTTCCTTATTCTTAGATTCTTTCTTTACTTGTTTTTCATAAGGATTCTTTATAAATTTACTCTTATTTGTCTTACATTTTGAACATTTTGCTGCAATTCTATACAATCCGTTTTGAGTTTAAACAATCTTAGAATCTATATTTTTCGTTTTCTTTTTACACTTGTGACAGTGAGTTAAATCATCTTCCATTTATATATCAAAGTTTCCAACTTTGTTTAACTCTTCTAAAATATCTGTTTTAATTTCGCCTTTATATCCATACGGTACTGTATCGATCTTATTTTCTAGGACAATTCTCTTATCATCTTTAGCGTTCAGTGCCACCTTGTTTATGGTAACTGTGTACAACTCATGTTTGTAGCTTTTGATTACTGTCATCTCCCTAAATTCTTCTTTATCTTCGAACAAACATTTCTTCAAGTTTTCGATATTTCTTGTTTTATTTACAACGCTTCTCTTAATCCCTTTGCATCTTACTGGATTTTTGTCTAGATATTTGTACGAGTACATTTTCGATCTCAATCCACAAAATTCTTCTAAAACTTCGCTATTTAACTCATCTTTGAATTTCCCTATTACCTTCTTATTTTTAGTAGTGAAACATTCGTGATCTTTTGGATAATCACTTGTATCAAAGTCATCTATATTTTCTTTAATAATTTTAAAAGGATCTCGTTTCAATCTAGGAAATAACTGTCTGTATCCATGTAACACAGATTCAAATCTGGGTCAAACTTCTTTAATTTATCGTAATAAAACTCGTACATTAACAATTTTGATAGGTCAAGAACTGAAAATCCTATGTTGATCGGTTTGTTAAATTTAACCTTTTGTTTGAAACATGTGACTCGCTATACAGTTATCGTAAAAGATATTAAAGCATTTGAAATTTGTTTTCTTAGCTTGTTTCATTGAAAATTCTTCATTTCCTAGTTTGATATCACATCTATTTCGCACATTTTCCATAGATTTTTCCAAAAACTGAGTTGTTCATCAGCTTGTAAAAATCTTTCTCAAAGTCACTTGTAGCTTTGGTTCTCATGTTGCATAAAAGGCTTCTGATCAAATGCAATAACTCTATTCACATGTTTCAAAATCATACCTTGTTCGAGGTTAAATTTTAAATTTCTTGAATGAACAACGTATTCAGTTTTATCCAGTAAAGTTGTGCAAAGTTTGTTTTTATAATGTTCGGGAGCAAGAGGTAAATCCTTGTGATGTTCATGTAAATTTGTTGGATATCCAAGATCAACTTCGAGAATATAGCCATAATCTTCGTCGCCAGTGAGTTCTAAAATTGTTTCTTGCCACTCTTCTTTTGTATATGTTTTAGGATTCATCCACTTGATATCACTTAAACGGCAGTTTTTGCATAAGACCGTAACCATAAAGGTTGTTTGCATCGACATAAAGTAAATAGTTTTCAGGTTTTGTCTTATCGAAATCTTTCAAATATTTGTTATTTGCTTTCACATATCGCTTAATACATTGAGAAATACCTCCACGAATACCTTTTTCAATCATTAAATACATATTATAATAACTAATCAATTGTAATTCTATTTTCGTTAATTTTAACATAGCGTCCCATGCGAGACTTGGAGCTGTTAGATAATGTGCTGGATCAAGTTTGTAACAATTTAGACAAATGTTTCTGAAGTTTTAGAATATATCAGCGAGCAATAAAACATCTTGGATATTATACAAATCAGAGTAATTTCCAAGATTTTTATCTTTTAATTTGTTCCAAACACTCAAGTAGTGTTGATAATCTTTCTGAGATATGCTCTCGTCTGTCAAAAGTGAATAGAAATCTTGAATTTTCAGGTCTTCTGTGTAATCAAGTTTTTCAATACTATCGATAAATTCGTAAGGAAAATATGCCTTTTCCAGATAGAATTTTAAAGATTTCTTCTTCGTCATTTGGTTGTCTATCTAGAATTTGCGTTCAATATTCGTCCATCTTGTATAAAATGATTTGTATGTTTGAAATCATCTTTTTTGAGGTTTTTAGCTAATTTTTCAATAGATGATATTATAAATCTGAACGTATCTACGAAAGAAAACTTGATAAATTTTCTAGGTTTATCATTGTCAAACTCATAGCCATATCCAGAATTTACAGAATAATTTATATATTTTTTATCTGTGTTTGCGATCAAATCAACATTTCCATATTGTTTAGCCAATTCTTTTATGTTCAAATGAGTATCGTAATTTGACATATTGTGACAGAAAACTGGAATATTTTGTGGAAATTTCAAATTCAGATTACAACATGAATGAGCTGCGCCTCGAAATTTACCTGTTAAATGACAATGATCTGTTACTTTATTATAACTCTTATCTTTCCAACTATCAGGAGTAAAACCATACTGAATTGACTCAACATCATAAGCAGACCATTCGCAAATATGACAAACGTTTGCATTTTGGTATGAAATTTCTTCTTCTTCAGTCAATTTCATAGGTTTTTTGTTCTTAGAATTATATTTTGTAGCTATGTATTTTGATATTTTATTGAGTTCTTCAAACAATTTTGCAGGAACATTTGGCAAATCTTCTTCATTTTTTGCTCGATAACATATCGGCTTGTACATACGATTGGTCACATTCGACACTAAATATAGAGTAAAACCATAAGGAATGTGCTTCCGAATCTTGGTTGTAGTCGATCTATGTGGATTGTTCTTGCATGTCGGAATTTTTTCTAATATGCTCTCAAAATCCATATAAATAACGTACGGATGGCTAAACTTCTTTTGATAAATAGTAAATTATGTTGTTTGACCTGAAAATGGCATAATTGGTTTACAAACTTCATGTTGCTTGCACATTTCTAAATGATCTGTTAAATCTCCAGATTTGTAGAAATGGCTTAAACATCTTCTACATAGCAATTTTTTATGTTCGTGTTTAGATAACTGAGAACTCACTAATCTATTTAAATCTGTTATCAACACATAATGAGATTTGTCTTCTTGTTTAACATACAATAAATCGATTTCTAACTCGGCATTATAAACTTTGGAAATTTGTAATGGAACAATGTTGAGTTTTTCGTCATAAGTATATATATTTATAAACATTTTTGGATATTTGTACTTGGAATTGGAGCTGCGTTTCTCAAATAATTGTATATCTTTTAAAGACATTGGATACTCAAAGCCCGAAAATATCTCGTCATTTACAAATTTCTCGTATTGCTTTGCTCTGTCAGCATTCTTTTCGGGTTTTCCAATAGCACATCGGATAGAATAAACAAAACAGAAATCATCTTTATTTTTGATATTTACACAAGCTTTCTTTACCTTGATCTCTTGTGGTAAATCGATATATGATCCTGCGTTCATAAATTCGTGTTTATTAAGGCTCAAAACTAATTGTTTACAACTTTTAAATGTCCATCCAGAACCTCTATTTGGATGATTTGTCTGTTCTCGATGTGTTAATTTATTAAATTGCTTAGTAATAAAGTCGTTTACGTCAAATATTTCGTCTCTGATTTTATAGTAAAATACATTGGGCAAGTTTGTGGTTCACCGCTTACTAAAGTTCGTTCATATTCACATTCCAAAGAGAGATATCCTTTCATATTTTTAACATTCTCTTGAAATTTTTCTATTAAACTTTTAATTTCTGGCCTCATAATTGATAGATATTTGTAAATTGACATGGAATTATCGTTTAAATTTGTTAAAATGTATTGCTTGAAAAGACCGTGTATTGAGGATAAAACTTCAACATCTATGATATTTTCAGGTTTTTCGTTAAGAGTTTTGTCAATTTCTTCGATCATTTCAGACTTAGTTTTATCGTTTGTTTCAATGGACAATTTTTCAGCGATTGATTGAATTTTTTTATCATTAAATAGATTGAGATCTTTTTTATCTTCCTTTAAGTTTTTCTTTAATTCACGCAATTTTTCTATATTGTACATCTTTTCATGATCGACAATTTGATTTTCTTTAGCCCATTGTCTTAAAAAATTCAGTTCTTTCTCGTAAATTTCTTTGTTTTTGCCATGGATTTTGGAGCCATAATGTCGATCATAGTTTTTTCTTAAAATTTCTTTTTTGCAAAACGGACATGTTACTTTTTCACCCTCCATTTATATAAGAAAAATTTTAACTAGCGATTTTTTATAAATTCCAATTATATAGTGAATTTTCGAGAAATATCCTTCAAATTATCAACTTTTTAAGGTACATAGAAACTGGTACTAGAATTTTTTTGAAAAATCTACCGAATTATCTCTAATTATTGCGAAGTTTTAGCTTAAAAGTTGATAATTTGAAGGATATTTCTCGAAAATTCACTATAAAATTGGAATTTAGAAAAAATCGCTAGTTAAAACTTTTGTCCTTTATAAATGGAGCTACTAAAGGAATTAAATGAAGTTATTGAGCTAAGATTTAAAGAATATAAGAAGTTTAATGAATTAGAAGAAAATAAGAAATACAAAATTTTGAATCTGGAGAAAATGAAAGATAAATTCGGGTTTTACAATAATTGCCGAGTTGGAAGATTATAAAGTACACTTACCGAACAGATTTTTGACTGTTTTGGATGAAAAAAAAGATAAAAGAATTAAATAAACATGATAAATTACACTTGGTTGTTACTGGAAAGAAGACTATTAAAGATAAAGACTGTGTTACTATCAATTTTGTAGAGTAGAAGATTTTTCGTTTATTCGTAGCAGACATTTCAAATAGATTGATTTGACAGCTCAAGAAAGTAGAAGCAAACAGCTATAGATTCGGTAATTTTTCATTCGTGAGTTACTGTTTGATTTTACTGATTCGTTTATTGTCCTTTAAACAGTATTTTCCCTTGATTTACTGTTGGCTCCGAAAGTGAGCTAGAACCGCCATGTTCATATCTACTTATATATATATATATATATATATATATATATATATATATATATATATATATATATATATATATATACACTTTACTTGTATTACGCGTTTCTATTGAATATTAATCTATCTGTTACGCGACGATCTAGATGTCTCATCTCTAAAAGTGAAAGAATTCATCAACAAAACTAGTAAATTTTTATCAACAGGTCATTTGAATGCAGAAATAACTTGTATATTGATGCAAACAACAATAGTTTATAACTACACTTTGAACTCTAGTATTAATGTTTGTAAATAAAAACAATGTATCGTGTTTCAAAATAACAAACGTTTAAATGTTTTACCACTAATTGGATGCTGAACTTTTTTTTTATCTCAGACAGTATACACACTTTTTAGACGAAAATGATTGAAATTTTGGCAATGCATTTAAATAGCAGTTAATTATCATTAAGAACTCTGTACTTCAAAACAGAACTGGTAGCCTGTGCAGTTGAATAAAGTTGAACAAATCTAAAACTATAAATGTTTTTAAAATAATTTTAGATGCAGAAGTCTTATGACTACGAGATATAATTCTAAATTTTACTATGTCGTGATCCCATATTCTTACAAAGTTTTACTGCTTAATCAAATAAGCCATTATTAAAGGTAATTAAAATGTGGCAAATTAAAAAAAAATTTCTAAGAGTTCGCAGAGATTATGTTACATTTTAGAGAATTGTTAGATCTTGGTTGATATGGCAATAACACGTAATTAAGGGCGAAAAATTTAAAAATTACAAACTATATTTCCTGGACACTATGAAACGTGAAGTTGCCCTTTTTCTAGGTTGGAATAAAGCCTTCAAATCCCCAAATCCCTTTAATACTGATAATTTAAAATATCTCTGTTTAAAAATAAACAGAAAATTTATAAATTTTAAAATAGATTAAACTAAAACGTCATTAGACGTTACCACAGTCTAATATCCGTGGACGTAACAGTTCGATAATACTCTTATTAACGCTCGGTAGAGTAGTCGCTGCTCGCAGGGTTGGGATTATACGGTTGAGCTGATGTGTAAGACTTGATGATGGCTCTACCTTCGTACATGTTTACACTGTGGCAGAATTTAACAACTGCAGCAATTAAAATTGATTTGCAGGTCATTTGAGTATTAATATAGAACTATCTGTGCTTTTACAAGTGTACGTAAACATGATATTAATAAGAAAAAATAAAAGAACTATTTTTTTTTTCAAATATATATTTTTTGTTGCCAATGTTAGCGTAAGAGTTAATTTATTACTAGGCACGTGTTCCAGATGAATAAAAATTGTAAATCTAATACAAATATATTAATGATATACTCGGAGGTCAGATTAAACTTGCACTGTATACCCACATAACCTGGGTTCCTTGAAAACATTATGGATTTTTTCTAAGAAGAAATTCGTTGACAGCCTATGTTTGGTGTAATTGTGTGAAAAATGTTAAATATGTGACTCGATAATGTTTTTTCAGATACATTTTTCCTGCCTTGAAACACTTTAAACTAACCGTTAGAAAAAATGGACATTTCACCGTCAGATTACTACATAAATATATTTAATGCTCTCATTGTATACTATAGTTAGCTGGTGCGGATATAACATTTATTTTCGTGTCAGGGTTGATTTTAAATGTGTCAAACTAATAATACAATGTGTGAAAAAATTCATTCCGTGTTGTAAACCCTTTAGACCTCCATAACAACTATTGAATACCTTGTTTAATTTCTTTATTAGAGGATATTTTACTATTAATTTTAATACAAATCAGATTGTGTAAGTATACAATGCAGTTTAGCTCTCACCTCCTGTGCTATGACTGAATAATTCATTCTTTGAGATAATGTTATAGAACGTCGACATTTACATACATAATGATTTTGGAAACAAAACTGGATATAGTATTTTAAGTTAGACTAATTTAAAACCTCAAGTTTAAACAGTGACACTGTGATAACGAAGCCCTAGGTTACAGTCACATTTACCAAACCTACTCCGCCACTACTTTGTCACGTGATGCGCTTTTACACGAGGATACTCAGAAGCGGTCTCGTGTTAAGGGTGTTACAGTAACTTTGACAGCAATCCTTAACTAGGCGAACCTGCTTATTAGTTGTAAGATGAAGTAGTTAAACATTTTATAATATAAAATAATAGTTTTATAGTAGATATCGTATAACACAACTAAGATGGAGTGGTTATAAATTAATCAAAATATTAGACCTCCAGCCAGTGAAACAAATGGTGTCATGTCATGAGAAAATTACTCATGATTATTGGATTAAAAACAAAGTTATAATTGACAACATATAAATATCATGTAGTTATTATAACAATTGAATAGAAGGGTATCTGCGAAAGTTAACTAAATCTTCCGTCTCCATTTTTCTAGAAACTTCCATCGTTATCACCATCTTTTCACTGGTATATCCTAAACACTGTACGATCTCACGCTGGGAGTTATTTACCTTTTGAATGACATGATCTTCGTACACTCTGAACCTTTGTGACTATCTTAGCCTCAGAAAGCTTCCCTTAACTAGAATTCTCAGCTTCTGGAACAAACTGAACACTGGAGCTCTTGCATCGCCACAAGCATCTAATATTACATTTGGCCAATAGGATATATATTATACAAGCCTCCGGAACCATCTTATTTAAAAAGGACTCTAAGATTTAAAAGAACCAGCTTATTGGTCAAGCTATGATGTTAAAACTCGTAGGCTCAGAAAGCTCTTACTTATGAAAGCCACGATTTGGGGAAATTTAACACTGATCTAAAGTTGTCCCACTATATACACTCTATTATCTCCCCATACTCTATATACCATATTATCTGAAGCTATGACCTCTATTACCTCTTAACCTCTAAGATAAAAGCTCTCAACCATTTTTAGATATCACACCTTGACTGGTGCAGAAAGCTCTTCATATGTTAAAACAAGTAAAACATACTCAACAGTAATGGTTATTACAATAATTATAAATTTCCATGGAAACGACAGAGAAACATACGAGGTATTTAAATTTTGTTAGATGGTAATTTTGTATGTGTTCTTCAAAAGTAGTTTAACTCTCAGTGACCCGGAGAACCACCGCCAGGAACAGGATGCGATGTCGAGAAGCAGGACCAGGACCAGGACCTACTTGGATAAGTTTCTTTATTATTAAGTAATAACTCGTTCCGCTTTTTCTATCTCCTGCTACTCTAAGCAGTATACATCCTAGTGGTTGGTGTCGTAGTCACGGAATAAATCACAGCACCAACCACTACATTAAAATTTAAACAGGCTTTTTATATTTGCTGAATGCTGAATTTGGACTCCATACTTGTTTTGTAAAGATTATTATACTTTAAAAATTAAATTTATTTGTATTATGAGATAGATGTTGACAAACTTGTATTTTGGGCTGAGACCTTAAGAAAAATTTTTTTATCGTGGAGGTAATAAGACGGGTTTCTAAATACTTATAAAAAAGAGTTTAAATCAATACTTTTTACTTATGTCTAACAGCCATATTTTTGAAATTTTCATAATCTAAATGTAGACAATTAATTTAAATTAAATTGTGAAATTGTTTAAATTCTATACAAAACACACTTTAGCAATGAACCTTAGTCTACAGGCCTTACTTCTATAAAATCGATATTGAAATTTACACCAGAGTTCTTTTTTATTGCACAACAATTGAAGAGGTAGAGTTTCATGCATTTAATGACTCACTGGACTCCATTGAAGGTTTGATAATAAACCTTGTCGCTTTGACTAATTTTAAATTTCCGTTTCTCGACTATAAAATGTGCTATCGTTAGAAATAATAAAACAGCTGTACTTTCACATTTAAAGGACACTAGCTGAAGAAATAGTTATCAGACATAGTCTGCCATCCTGATAGCTAATTAATTACTGTCTCAGCTTATCACCTGTAGAGCCCGAGTTCGAGTACAGGTACGGGAACGCTGTTTTCACACTCTACAAGTCTTCTTAAACTAGCCTCCAGTATACAGAAGAGATTACTTTTTTGAAATTTAACTTAAACATTTTCATAGTTTCACAGTATATGTGTATGGTTTTAATCCAACCATTGAGGTTTCGAAATATCTGAGTTTAAAACTTCACTAATACCGTAAACTAGTTTATTTAAGACGCAGAATGTTGTTAAAATATTAGAGCTATTAACACATTGCAGTACTGTACAGGATCCCAGACATAATTAATACAGCTTTATTATATAGAAACTGTAATAACTGTATTGATCAAAACTTTAGTACATTTCCATCTTACGGAATGAAACTTTATGTTAAACAGTCTGAAGGTGTGAGCAGTTCTCAGTGTGTTATAATATTACAAGAAAACTTCTAGAGACTAAGTTTAGTCAAAGTTACATTTTTCTAACTGGTGTTTAAATTAAAATTCTTTACTTTTTATATGGTCCTGGTAGCTGTACATATTATATGATATTTTTGTAAATATTTACATGCATAATTGCGGATTTTGCCATAAAACATCCAGCTTTAAAGTTTTTATTCCCTAATCCAGCATATATAATGTTTAATATTTTTATTACTTCTACTCCCTTAATTTTAACCTTAGTACCTCATTTTAAGTTTTGGACAAGTATATATTATTTATATGCAAGGGCTTTAAGCTAACCGTTCTCTTTCCCTTAAAATCCGATTTGTAATTAACTAGAAAATGTGTACCGAATTATTATAACAGACCAAATAAATTATGATAATGTAATAAAACTATCTTAAGCATTTTACTCGTATAGCAATAATAAATTTTTTATGATCGACAGCAATTTAAATTTTACATTTTCGTGTACAATTCTGATTGATATAAATGTTTAATGATCTACACTTTATACTTTATTGAAATAACGTTTTCCGCCTCTTATGTGCAGTTGTATCACTAATGAATATAATATACACGAGATCTTTCACGATGGACACATTTGTTCATAATTCATTTAACACTCAGCACTTAAGAGAAAAATCAGCAAAATAAGATGCGATGGCCAAAACCAGGTCCAGAACTTACATGGATGAGTTCGTTTTATTATTCTTAGGTCTAATGTTCCCCTTACAGTATGTCTCGTACCCAAAGCAGTTTAAATCCTAGTTTTAGTAGCTATTAATCATAGCAAAAAACACTGGAACAGTACATTTCTATGATAATGAGTAAACATAATTTTATATTTTAATACATTTTAATTTCGTTGTTTTCTCGTTTCGAAAAGATTTATATACCTAACCAATGCATTATGTTTATACTTTTTATGGTAATACTTGTGTTTTGTTCTGTTAATTCTGTCTTTATCAAAGTGTATACAAAAAATCGAATCAGAATTTTATGAAAAAAATCTCCTACTTTCCCGCCCCATTTGGTATTGTTCATACATATTTGCAAAATATATTTATAGTTTAATATGAGTTTCCTAAATTATATCGAAAATAATTTTTATAGAACATATGGGGACGCATAAATATTGAACTTGAGTTAAAAACTGTTCGTTGTTAGCAAGTCATTTCAATTGAATAGGATTGTTATTAAATCATAAAACTAACCAAAGGAATTTTTTTATTACATATTTTGAGTTAATGACAAAGGTTGAGTTCTCATTAGTTTTAGGTTAACCATTAAAGTTTTCTTTATCAAATATATGATATAGAAAATCCAACAAAGGGGTAAACAATTATAAATAAAATCCGTTACCTTCTTGAAAGTTGAAGGTTGTTAAAACGATAATTTAAATGATCCTTGACATATTTAATGCTATTATCTTTTAAACCTTCCTCTTACGAAAGTGACAACTCTCACAACCATCCAAATATAAGGATAGTTCACACCATGTTTCAGAACAGCCACAAAATTAGCTTGTTTGTACTAAACTGCAACATTTTGTTTTTCCAAGAGCTAGTGTTTCATTTCTCTGAAAACAGTCTGTTTCGACACCTGCAGTAGTGTATTCTCTTCCTTTTTAAGACTACCAATTATCAGGCTACCAATAAGTACATGGATTACTTTTATTATACTGAGTAAGAATTGTCAGAGTTGATATTGTCCTAAAATACTAGTTAATGGTTAAAACTACTCTTTTGGGGCTACGATAAGTATAGCTTTACTTATAATCTCTTTAAATCTTATTTTGGACGACCTGCTAAAGTCATTGAGAATAAGTGCTCTTCGTACAAGGTTATGCAAAATCACAGGATTTCCGTCATGAATAAGAACATATCCATAGACTCAGCATATTTAGAGATGATCCGCTTTGTAGATTATTAAGTGAACAGAAGGAAAAATTATCTGCTTCTATTTCACTACCTTGTAGAGTGGTTATCATTTACAGTGTGGTCAAATGTTTTGAACATTCTAAGGAGGCTCTACCTGAAAGCCTCGACATGATTTTGAGACTAACGAAGTTAAAATCTGGTTGCCTTTTTATTCTCAATGCTTCAAAGCATAAAAAATCGACCGCCCTTTTATTTTACAGACTAAGAAGAAAAAAAGAGACCTTATTTTATGGATGCTCCATTACTATAAAATAATTTTACTTCGTTCCCGCTTTTCCTCACAAATATACATCCTAGATGAAAAGTGCCCTCGTTCTATGTAAGCTCCAGAAAAATTAAAAATTACCTGCTCTACAAATGATCCACAAATATATGGGAACATCTACCACTCAACCTCAAAAATAACTGTACCTGACTTTATCAAATCGTATATTTTGTTTTCACTCTGAATACATAAGTAATCTTTCGCTTAAAAGGTAATGTTCAGAGGGATATTTACCATGTAACCATTCAAAAATACCATGATGAAATTATATCATAGTAAATAACTTATGACATATATGGTTTCTATATATGATTTATGTGTATGGGAGATTAGACAAGTAGAAAAATAATAATTTCTTTTTAGTAGTATCCTTGACATAAAAAGACGCCAAAAGATAAAAGAATGAGACACCCATTAGAATATAAATAACAGTTTCCACTGAAACATTATTTTATATTTATATAAACAACAAAGATCTGATATTTTAATGCTTTTGATCAATAAATAGTATTACGAGTATTTGTCAGCATTTTCATAGTCGTAGAACTTGCAGCACGTCACATAATAACCACATGTAGTACAATGTGATGGTCAGTAGCTGGACGAAGACCAGGACTTACAAGGATGAGTTACTTCTATTAATGAGTAAAATTACAATTTCTCCCAATAATGACTCTTGATACCCAAAAAAATTTACATTTTAGTTTTAGTGACTATTAAATATAATACAAAACATATGGACAGTTTATAAAAAACGAAGCCCGGATTCCAAAGCAAATAGAAGTTTCAAATATAATGTATTATTTCGTTAAATTACTTTTATTTTTCAAAGACTTTCACGGATTTTCTTTATAGAAAGCTACTAAACTTGTGTTTGGGCTGTTTTAATCCTCTCTGTACTCTAAGCGTGCAGGGAGAATCGGGTTCAATCATTTTCCAAATTCTGAGCGTCACACCAGATTTGAACTTCTTTCCATAGTTGATGACCAATATTTAATATTTTACGAGAAGAATGTTCCAAAATACGTCTTCGTGCAACTTTTTCGACTTTTTTTTAGGCTAAATATTAAGTATAGTTTAAATTAATGTACATTACCTGTCTCATAATACACAACTTCACCACGTTTAATGTTTAAAACTCAATAATTTTAAATACGGTTTAAAATAATTTTAAATAAGGTTATAGTCTACAACTCCTAACTCATTCCGTTAGTTACGTAAATATTCACCAGAGCACGCATCGACAATACAAGAGATAAGCCATGGCAAATTAAAATGATGCAGTAATAAAAATTCGTAATTAGATATTATTCCCATCTTCTAATGGTATTCTTTCTATCTCTAATAATAAGTGAACTTTTGTGTCGTGGTAAACTAGAATAAATCATTCGTATACAAATGCGTCCGCTGAACGTCTAAATTGAAATGACACCCTCGTAAAGTACAGCATTACCAGAATGACTCCAGTACACAGCTTCTTTATAACGTGAATTTCTTACCAGTATCAATAAATGTTAAAACTTTCCAGCGAGTTATACTTTTCATTCATTTATTATATATTATACGTCGCCTATTACTTGTTTTAGTTCTGAGACTAACATTTTAATCACATCAGAATAAAAGACACTTATTTAATGGTCAGAATAAGTGATTATTAGTTCTAAACCTTTCCATACGTGTTAATTCCGTTAGTTTTGATAGTTTTAATTCCTTGAAGCAATTGAGTTTAATAAAATGACCGTCCTGACTATATATTTTACAAAATCTCCCTTAAACCATAAAAACCGCTCTAGTTTTTGTTGTCTAATAATGAAAATCATTCTCAACATGGTTTAAATTCCAAAAGAACTTTTGAGCAATAAACAATAGGTAAATTTAATATCCTTTTTACAAATAAACTGATTCAAAATGTCTGGAATCTAACTGACACCTTACTGTTAGGTTTATTTCACTTTTTCCAGACTCTATTTCCAAAACTAAATAACTAAAAATTTTATTACAGACATTTGTGGATCTTAAATTCATACTAATAATTTATAAAAGTTAAACCCACTATTTGGGGTGAAAGGTCAGTGAAAGACCCACTTAAGGATCTCTTCAGGATGGTGTCTTTTCTCCTTATTATGGACGACATGTTTAGGTCTGTAACAGTAGAGGTCTTTTCGCACAGGTATATGCAGATGAGATGACATTGACTAGTAAATTTAAAACCTAAGTCACGTCTAATAACCTTAATACAACCCTAAAAGGAGCAGTGAACTGGTGTGATAGGATTGTATTCGTTATAACCCGGCCCAGGATGCCCTTGTCAACTTTGGAGGAGGGCATCATTTGGAGCCATCGTTCCTTCTTGCCGAGGAAGCTCTACTATCGAGTTGATGTCTCAAGTTAAGTTCTAAATGTTGTTTTTGACAGGTGACTGAATTGAGGACCACAACTGGAGAGGTTCGTTGCAAGGGAATATGGTTACTAATGCAGTTCAGGCTTCCGATCAGAGAGTCTTGTGTTTTTCAGCCTGAGCTATTGTAGTGGCTTTATATCTCCGGGATCAGACAGTACTAACTTTTGGGCTGTTGTCTGTTGGTTAAATACTTATCCTTAGGAAGACTGGCCTGCTCCTAAGGACAATCTGTCTCGCAATAACCGAAGGTAACCCAACTTACCCGGTTACTGGCTTAGATGGTGGTCTTAATTTTGCTCGGTTGACAATTGCAATATTCAGTTTATCACCAAGAGGATTGTTTACTCACTTCAATATAGTTACATATGTTTACTCACTCATATCTAACCTTACGTTATGAATGAGCTGTAAAATTACAATGCTGAATCAAGTATATTGTGTATTACACATGAGTTCAGAACACATAGTTCAACGAATTTCCTTCGATTTACTTAAAGCATAATTATTTTACGAAAAATAGTTTCGAGTGTTGACATAATATCTAATTACATTGCAAAATATTGTTGGAAGGTTTTAATAGTTACTTTTAGTCGTGTTTTAACACCCACAAAATATACATTTTTTGACAAAAGTATAGATTAGAACATTTCAATTCACAATTAATTTCCAACCTAAAAGGAACACTACACTTTAGTCGTTTATAAAGTATCTAAATTCTTAACGTTGATTTATTAGGTAGAAGTAGAATAAATACAGATGTACAAAGATTGAAAATCTCGCTCAGCGATTACACTTGTAATAATTGTGTGTTTAATTTATTACTACAGCTAATGAATTCTTAACGATTAGATCGTGCCACTGTTTTAGATAATAAATATATTGTGTAGTTTATTGTGCTCATAGATATACCCATAAATGTTACCATATTTATCATTCTACTATATATGCTGTTCTATTAACCATATATAGCGTTAATGTGCACTTGTCTCGTGTGTGCATGATAAACAGTCTTGTTCATATATTTTTTAATAACTTTAAAAAAGGAAAAAAAATCCTCTAATTAGTTCATTTAATTATGTACTGAATTGATAAATTGCACCTACTTTAATAATAATTAGATAATTTAGCTTATAATGTTACACCAAGCAATACCTTAACGAGATTTTTTTTTAAATATTATTTTTAGATATCAAGGTCATTTATGAGCTTTGGTACTTTGAAGGCTTCGTAAGGAATTCATTAATATCATACGACGATAAAAAATGAATAGGATTCTCTCACAATGAGCCTCAGTTACCTGAGACACTTACATACTAAGTAAATAATAATCTCTCCACTGTCTAAATTCTACTATGAGGTATTATATTTATTTGTGACCCACTATGATTTTATTAATTTATAAGGAATAATTGCTATCGCATGATGGTAAATCGACGTACAGGATTGTCTCACAATGTGACTTTGTTGCCTGTTGAGACACTTTAACGTTTTGGGAAAGGGCTCAAAAGCTAAAAATAAGTATATTATAAGATAGCAGAATATACAAATTGGTTTTACATGTTATTGCTGCCATCCATACGAGTATAAATTAGCATATCGTACTTGTCATTACTATTTTCCCTTACTACGACATATGATATTTATTCATGAAAATATAAAATTCTGGAATATTTTTTTTACTGTGACACTGTTAGAAGTGGAATACTTGTTTTTTTTGTTTGTTTGTTTTTTTTCTTTTAAGTTAGTTTCATCAAAATGTTTAGGGAATACTTTAAAATACAAATTGTTGTAAGTTTTCTTAGTATCTAAGTAATAAACGTATCAAATTTGGTTAAAATATGCACAATGGGGTTAGCATGATTATTATAAATGTCAAAAGTGGGATTTATAAAATAAACTTAAATATCATTATAGATGCATTATATTTATTTCAATTGTAATATTATTGTTTTAGAAATTGTGTTTGTAATTGTATTGGTTTTACCACACTATTGTAGAATAAAGTAGCTGTAGTATAAAATTTCATTTAGAATTCTGTCCCTGGATATTGTATCTAAAAACTAATAATGTAGCACACATATCATAAGTTTAGACATGGAACTATCTATTTAAACACTTTTTAATGTTTTATTCACACTTTTGTCACATTAAAATATTCCTAATTGGGTAATCAGATAACGAGCGTTCTGTTTAGGGTTATTAATAGTCGTGACGTCAGCAATATAAGGGACAGCTAAAACGTAAGCAGAAGTTTACACAAAATATTACTTTATATCCATGGAAACAAAATGGCATTTATAATTTAATGTTTTTAAATAAGTCTAAAGTGTTATGTTGCTTTATTTTTCAAATTTAGTTAAATTCACAGTTAGTCCCAGAAGTAGCACCAGGAAAACGATGTGATGTCCAGAAGCAGGACCAGCACCAGGACTTACAAGGATGAGTTACTTTAATTCAATATAAATCATAGTTTTTACTCACTATTTCTCGTTACACAAAGCAGTTTACATCCTAGTTTTAGCGAGTATTATTCACAGCACAAATCACCAGAATAGTTCATATTTAGTGCTAACAGAAGTACATAATTCAATTTATTGTTATGTTTTATGTAAAATACACTAATTTGTGTGTTTAATCCTCTCAGTACCCAAAAAGTACAGGGAGAATCAGTTTACATTATTTAATACCCATCGGACCCAAACATATATTTTATGTTTTCACGTTGTTTTGTAAAAAAATATATATATAAAACTGGTAATGATAAACATTTTCTTACTCGTTTTTTCCAGCAATATTTCTAGCATTTCTAGTAAGGAAAATTTTCGTAATGAGTTAAAATTAGTTAATGATTTTATTTATCATATAAAAACAATAACTCATTTTTGTTTCATTGGTATAATTCAATAATTAAAAACTTGGTGCCAAAAAATTGTGACATAATATGTTCTAGAAGTTTTAACTCATTATATTAGTAACTAAAATTCACGCCAGAGCTCTCTTTCACAGTACAAGAGATAATAACGGGCAAAATAAAATTTTACAGTATTTTGAATGCCTAATTAGTTTAACAAATAAAATTATAAACACGCAAACATTAAAATTTCTCTCCGTAACATATAATAATTTAATTTCTGTTTCATGAAGAATTCAAATAAGTAATTTTGGAGATTAATGCATCAGCTTAAACACCCCACAACACATTTAAGATATACATGTGAGTTACACAACAGCATCAGTACATACTTCAACACAAAAGTCAGAGCTCCCAGTGGCTCACACAATACTCTCCCGAACCCCAAAATGTGCACATGAGCAAGTCTCGTATCAAAATAATGCTGATAGTCTTCTTTGAAGTTCGAGGAATCGTCCATTTTGAGTTTGGACCACCAGGAAAAACTGTCAACGCAGTCTTTTGTCTGGAGGCGCTCAAGACTGAAACGCCAGATCGCCCGCGTCCGGCCTGATATTAAACTCATCTTCAAGCTCCACAACAAAAATGCCCACAGCCACACGGCCTTCGTAGTTACCATCTACCCTACCCAGAACAAGAATCCCGTGCTGCCCCAACCTTCTTACAACCCCATAGGTCCGTGTGATATTTTTTTTACCACCGACTGAAGAGAGAGCTGAGATGAAAGGAATTGGGGTCGGTGGAGAACATCCAAGCTGAAGTTATAATGTCCTTAGAGGCATTCCAGTTGAGGGGTTCTTTTGTGCTTTCCAAGCAATTGTCTACGCAGGTGTATTGCAGGAGTAGGCTATGTTGAAATATTTTGTCCATTTGTACCATTTGGATGAATAAATCAGTTTTTTTTCCTGAATATGATCATTACTTTCATAACGCACCCTGTATCCTCATGTCTCATCAGGTACACAAATGAGAGCACTACGATGTTGACTGACACGATCCAAAAGAACGGCGAACCCACCTATTCTTCCATAACGTAGATGTGGTGGGAAGGGCTGTGTATGTCGAGTATAGCTCCATGAACACAAGCCTTTAAATTAAGTTTGTAATGTAGTAAAATTACACTACAGACTGAAGGTGTCTTAGGACTGCAAAGTGAAACTATAGGACCAACAACTGCTCAGAGTATAGATACGTGTGGATTCGCTCCCACAGAAATTTTACCGTTTTTTCTTGGACATTAAATTAAGAATTACCTCCGTCGATTATTTTCTTTACTAATCGAATTCATTGTCAAGTTTGTCAACTAATACTTGCAATAGTATCAAAAGCATTTGTTTCTCTTATATTTTACAGACTGATTTCAAAACCAATAAGCAATATAATTATATTTGGGTAATTAAAGTATATATCTGCGAATACGTTTCTTATGCGAGAGAAAACCTGTCTAAAAATGACATTCCATAAAACAAATTTTGTTAAAGTTATCAGAATAATGTCGTATCGTCTTCCCAAGTAACAAAACCATTTTGAAATTACAGTGAAAGGTTCTTACCTCAGTTTGAAAGAACTGACGCAGAAGTTAATTATTTAACTTCCGTGTTACACCCTGCATTACTGGCTTAGATGTTTAAAATTAAATGCATTATTCTGCATACGTAAGTGATGCATTAGTTATAAATGTTTACAACTATATATATATATATATATATATATATATATATATATATATATATATATATATATATATATATATATATAGGCTATATATATATATATATAATATGTATTTATTGGAATAACAAAGTTTGCATAAAAGGACACAAGATATAGCTTTGGAAATTGAATTCGTTTTTATATTTAGAGGTTCTTTTTAAATAAATGTGAGGTACTCCGTAGTTGTATAATATTCTTTAATGCACATGTAGTAATACGATACCGGCTGTAAAAATTTTCAGATTATAGTCCTTATTTGGGTTAAAGTGAGTTACAGTACAAAAAAACATGTTCGAGAAGTTAATAGAAGTTTCAAATCCACAGCTAGTCCCCTTTGTTGCTGCAGGGTGTGTAGTACTAATTAATTGATATAAACCCTTAGTGCATGTGAGACTAGGGCACGGTGAGAAAGTTCAATGACCAAAGTTAGAGTAAAACATAAAGATTAGTACAATAGCGTATTTTACAGGTTTAAAGATTCGTATGCCACTCTTTATAAAAATATAAAAACTGGAATGTTTGACAATATCGGTACAAATATTTGGCTCAAAATGGTTAATTTAGTCTTTCCACATAGTTGGCTGACGGTAATATAGCTATCACTTACGTGTCTGACAGCTGGATTCAAATGTTTATAGTAAAATAATTATTTTAGAAAAACATATTGCTTCATAGATTTTTACTTATTGTATTACCGAACCAAAGCTAGTGTTGGATAAAGATCAATTTCATTTTGGGAGGAAAAGTTCATCACTTTAACAAAACTCAAAGCTGTTAGTTTCTACACGTAAATGTTTGGCCAATAGACTATAACATAAATAAAAAGAGATATTGTGGTTTTTATTATATAAGAACGTTCCTTAAGGAAATGAAATATTGACACTGTTATTAATACAACTCAGCTGATATGTCTTCTACAGCAGTCCACATTTAAATTACTTATATCCATGGAAACAACAATAGAAATGTTCGGAAAATTTAGTGTTTTGAACTGTTCAGTATTAAATTTAAAAGTCAATCTAATCACAGCACCTCGGAGAACCACTGAACAAGGAACACGACGTGAGGCTCAGAGAGAGAACCAGGACCAGGACCTACAGTGAGTTATTTTTATTGTCCATAAATCACAATTTCTGCTCTCACTATCTCATGACATTCAAAGTACGCAGTTTACATCCTGGTTTTATCTACAATGTATCAGCATCAATCACTAGACCAGTGCATATATTATTGGGTATAAATAAATAACAACATATACAAATATATTACGAAAATAGTAACGTGATTGAAATTAAACAAATATTTATGTTTGTTGATATTTTAAATTCATATCTCGCATATTGATGATTACTATACAAAATAAATCCGACTGGTATATTCTCAGTTATATTTGCGCGTTATGCTGTTTTTAATTCTCCAAGTACCTAAAGGGAAAATATAGATTTCACTTAATATTTTCCGGTCTTAAGATATTGAACGGCGTTATGAATTTCGAATCTGATTTACTCGATTGATAGAAACATATAATCTTTAAGAAAACTATTTCCTTACCGATGACTCTGAGATATCTTCCCGTTATTCGGTAGTAGCATAAATACTAACAGTGAGCAAAGTAGTGTAAAATAATTGTCAAATTATCAGAAAACCCAACTAAATGATGGTTAACGGCTTAAATGTAGTAATTTGTATACTTGTAAACAGTTTATGAAGCAAACAATAGTTTAACACATTTTGTTTGGTACTTTCCCACACTATTCGATACAAAACTCGCACAATATAAGTATTACAGTTATTAATGCCGTACTGGAATCCATAGCCAATTAAAAAATATTTAAAACATTTCGATTAAGCTAAAGTATAATTTCCGTTTTATAAAAAGAACTTTACATAATATAGCAACATTAATGCAACATATCAATATTAATTGAGGCATATCAATGCAAAAGGTTTACTTGGACATCTATTGGGCACATAATGAAGGAATAATTACCAGAGTGTGCCTAGTAGACATCTTCTACCATAGTAGTTACTACCTCAATTTATCCACTCCAGGGCTAGAGTGAGAATAATATTAACCTAGTCTGAAGTACATTAATTCCTAGAAAAAAACTTCTTCGTTAGTATTTTGATTTAAATTAAAGTATCAGTGAAACCAAGAATTGCGTGCAGATTTTTACTTTTTGTGCAATTAGTTCAATATTTATCCACTTCAGGAATTATCATTATTCAGATCTAAGGGTATTTACTTTAATTTGTAGGTAAAAAATTCACCAATTGTCTAAAATAATAGATTTAAGACCTTTAAAAGTTTTATAAAGCTGAAGGCTACTAAAACGTCTTGGTATTGTTCACTATTGCTTCCCACAAAAACTAAAATAACTATATTAAATATTAATGTTACATCTCCCTTATACTAAATGAAATGTTATTTCACATTGCTATGAAAGTAAGAACAGTTTTAAGCATGTATATTAGAGAACCTAGCTATAGGTTGTCTTCCTAAGATCTAGTTTTTCCAGGAAACTTTTATTATTTTTCTAAGAAAATTTATCCTGATTCATTTACTTTGAAAAATTAAAAGAATTCTTGTTATGTATTTACTCTATACCTAAATAAATATAATCTGTAAATGTATATTTTAAAATAATAAGTTCTTCTGTTGATGTTTTAATTTATCAATGCAGCTACTCGACAAACACTTCAGGATCAATATTAGTCCTCTATCCTATACGTAAAGTTAGATTATAGAAAATTGAAATATTACAAGCTAAAATAAAGTTTTAGTACAAGCTATAACCGACAACCTACTTAGGGTCTAATAGAATAGGTAAGATTATCATGATTGGACTCCAGGGAGTAAAGAACACAGTTGTGTTCATTCAAAATGTCTTTAAATAATTTAAAATACCAAAATAGTACGTTACTTTACAATTTAAGCGTTAAAACTGACTTTCATAATAGTTTTTATAAAGCTAAATAACTTTTTTTACACGCAAATTCAAAATTAGTGCATTCATAAGCAGTTTTTTTTTTTCTTTTATTTTAACTCATAAAAGGTTGTCTAATTGCATTTACCTGAATACGATGATTTTAGCCCAGATAACCACTAATTTTAGAACAGTATTTACAAAACGGTCGTACTCACTCCGGTCCAGTACCTAATAATGTCCAAGAAATGAGTTAGCGAACAAGTTTCTGAACAATTAGGCGACAAAGCTGTGACTTTACATAATGTCGCTAGGAGCCAGCACCTCATAGCAATAATTTCGTTGAACGTTTCCAGTAAAAATAGTACGTAGGAACGCCACTACAGAATGTAAACAGCCGTAATATTGATAACTTAAACAAGCCTGTGGTGGACGGTTAAAACTGACTTTACTATTATGGAATCAAACTGCTATAACCATCAGTACTCTTTTGTAACCACTTTCAGCTACTCTTCAACAGGTTTAATATATTTACTTCATTTAGAAGTCAGGTAGTTAAAAACTCTCATAATGGCAGTTAAATATATACAATTACGTGATAAGCGGCAGACATTAAAAAGTCCCTCAATGAAGAGTTGACGCTAAATTTATAAATAAAACGTTTACTTATTGTAAATAAATGCAAATATTTAGTGTAAATTATGAGTTTTAAAATCTGAGTTTAGAACCTATAAATAATTATAATTAAATGGACATAATTATTTAGAATATGGAAGTTTATATTTTACATTAAAAGTTTACATTTTAATGTAAAAGTTTACATTTTAAAAGCATTTCCCATGAAAAGTTCAACAGGGCCAATTTATTACACTTAATTTATATCATATCTACTACAGCATGTACAGAAATTGCGTGTCTATTCGTTCATTCGTTAAGGATTGGTGGTTTAGTTTACTTGTCTGTGTTTGAATGTGGCTCCGCCAACGGTTTGTCTTAATTCATATAAATATGGATAAATACTGTATATGGCATTTCTCTGTAATAAACTAGACTAAATGCAATTTATTATTGCAACTAATTTGTTTTAGTTTGATCTTAGCTACAAAACATAGCATAAAATATGATAATTATCTAAACGTACAGTTACTTAATACAATTAAAGAGTAACATCAATTAACTGTAAAACCACAAAGATATTGGAACAGCATTAATTTACATGAATGTGTAATACATGTAAACTAACGCTGTTGCTGTGTAAAAATAATAGGAATAGTGATTTTTCTATGGTAGAAAGCGTAGTAAATGGGTTGAGCTTAATATTTTTTAGAAATTGTGATTACAAAATTTTACCTCAATTTGTTTTTACATTAGAATTACTTTTAAAAAGTTATTTTATAAACATATCAAGGTAGTTTGATCTTTGTGATCTTTTTATTTCAATTATATTTAATCTATATATATAAAAATGAATGTTTGTGTGTTTGTCCTTCATGGAATTGGAAACTATTTTACCGATCATTATTAAAATTTGTATGTATATGTATTTTACCACGTAGAAGGTTTATATGCTATGCCCATCAATGCAACTCAGCACCAGGCGACACTGCAAAATTTAAAAGTTATCAAAGCGACTGCGCATTATAAACTGCAATCACGTGACAGTTACGTATTTTAATTAACCAAACATTATTTGAAGGCACTAGGTTTTGACATATATTTGACTTTAATCAAACAGATTTTCTTAATCGTGGCAACAAGGTAAACTCTACATCGGCATTTAAAATATAATTCACTTGAACCAGAAGTGCTGATACACAGGCAAAGCTTACGATAAGCGTGTGAAGCCGCGGGAAACAGCTAGTTTTTTATATTAATTTTAAAAGATGTCTGATATCGATTAAAAAGTATGCAACTAAATTATAAATTAATAAGTATTCTTAATTATAGATAAATAAAATAAATGAAGTAAAATATATTTTTTTATTTATTTCCTGTCATGTACAGTATATCAAGGTCTTTCCATCTTTTAATCAGTGTATGTGCATATTCTGCAATATAATAATTATTTACAAATAGTATATTTTAGAAGCAATCAATCAAATCAAATCAAAATGCCTTTATTTACAAGCGTTTCTCAGTACATACACTGTTTTGCAGAAAACTCAAGTCATTTAATGACCTTAAATACTAATAACAAAGACTTGTGATTAAAACTAAAAGGAACAACATTGGATTATACTAAATACTAAACTTATACACTAACAACTTAACTACGTTATTTATCAACACATATGTAGTCCTTAAGTTTTAATTTAAAAGAATTGCAACTGTATTGCTTAAGGCTAAGGGGGAGGTCATTGTACAATTTAGGGCCGAAATACGAAAAACTTCTCCTCCCGACTTCATGCCTGAATTTTCGAAAGACAAGAAAGTAGCCATGGCGGGTACTTCGTTGCGAGACCCCCTCCCGGAACAACAACCGCTCGCTCAGGTACTGCGGTACCTGGTGTGATAGGACCTTGTGGACCAATGAGCAAGTAAAAATCCTGCAGACGGACTCCATTCACGTGATCAAAATGTTTCAAGTTGAAAATAAAACGCACAGCAGAGTTTTGAAGTCCCTGAATACGTTGTACGCCCCCCCGCGAGATGCTGTTACCATAGGCTGGATAGCAGTAGTAAATTATGGATAAAACCATCGACTGCATAAGCTGAAGCTTCGCAAATTCCGGCAGTAGAGATCTGAATCTGTATAGACCTCTTAATCTGCCAAGTGCACGTTGTATGACATAAGTGACGTGTTCAGAGAATGTTAGATCGCTATCAAGCATGATGCCGAGCGTTTTCAACCTGTCACACAAGGTCAAAAACTCCCCATCAAAAAGCAATCCCCACACCACTGTCTGTCAAGGCCTGTATTGTGTTGTGTCGTATAGTATGAAGGACAGTGCACTTGCCTAAATTGAGCTTTAACCCATTCTCTACAGACCATTTACTGATGTTTTCAAGATCAGAGTTGGGCAAAAGCCACCAGAACTGAGCTAGGGCCATAGGAACAAATGCAACTGGTAGTCATCAGCATACATATGAGCCGTACAGTGTTTTATACACTTTTGGGAAGTCAGAGGTATTACAGTTTAAACAGTACAGGACCAAGACAACTTCCCTGAGGCAACAGAGTTGAAAGTTTTTTTTTACAATTTATTCAAATGCAAGATTATCTCCGGCCTCGGATTTGTAATAGGTATCTTTCATTTTCGTGTAAACATTTTCACTTCCGTAATTATTAATCCACCAGTGAGAGCTTTTTCAACTAAACCACGGTAGTATGGAATATTTTAAATGAATCTTTCCTAACGTCGTGAATATTTTTTGTAATTCTTCTTCCTCAACCTATTTCAGAACGGATGATTTCTTGTTGTTTATTTAACAACACGTATGAAAAAAAATGGAATATGCCCGTTATATTATTGTTAAATGTAATTCTTGGGTTAATATTATTAGTGACATGTAATGTTTAGCTACTATCATCTTATCTCAGATTGTTCGTTGTCTCATAATAGTTTAGTCCATAAGGTACATAGTATGCGTGTTAACCTCTCATAAACACGTTGCAAAATTGTTGTGAAGCTAGGAAGTAACAATAATTTCAGTTTAAATGGGAAACTCGATTAAAGACGGAACAATATTAATTCTCATTGTTTTAAATGGTCAGTACAGGAAAGGAAACAGGCTAAATAATAGGATTATTATGCACAATCCAGTATAATTTATTTTGTCCATATCTTTCTACGAAGTATCCATACAATAGAAAAATTATTTTAAAATCCTTCAGCAATAGAGCTTTCTATCTTTTCAACAGTTTGATGCTACATTATTTATGATGAGTTACTTTATTTCCTAATTACTTTTTAAGCGTTTGATTCTTGCGTTTCAAGCACTATTTTGTAGTATGTAGTTGTATGCTTGTATTGCAAACACGTCCCGTTGTTTCTTCTCATTTTGACGATTACTCGATATTTTTGAGTCTATATTTTTTGGCTATATTCTATTTTTCCAATCTATGTCAAAATAAGTATTAATAGACTACTAATTTTGTATCTAACTTCTAGAATAGGTTTTAAATAACCTTTGCGTACACATTAAAATCGTTTCCTTCACTGGCCTATTGAATGGTAAGGCACTTCTGGAAATAAGGTTTGGTCAAGGTCGTAGATTAATTATAAGGGTCGGAAATAGACGTGTTTTATTGAAATATGCTTCTCAGGCCAACTTAAGTATGCCTGTATATCTTCTTAAACGAGGCATTTAGGCAAATTAAAATTTTCCATTAAAATACAAAGAATTTGAGGCAGAAGGTTTTCCCATATTAATCCATTAAAAATCAGGTAACCCATACTATAAAAGATTTGGCCACAACAGCAGCTGAAAAATTTTGAATATTCAACAAAGTAAAAAATTACTCTGCTCGACTTAGCAGCTCGAGCGGTAGATTACACCGGTTCCAAACTATAAGAATATTAACGCCATAACATTCGCACGATCGTAAAAACTAAACATATTTCATATTTTTTATGATATAAACGTCAAGTTCCAAATTGAACCTGAATGATAATATATAGGCTTTATAATTATTGTATTTGTTTCAGAACTGTAATATAATCCCTCTGAATAAAATTTGGAACAATCTGTTACAAATGTTTATATAATATTATTATTGAAAAATTCGTGAAGTATTATTAGAAATAATTCTTGGGGTACATTTAATAGTACACTACATTGGAGATTAAAATTGTATAATATATTTTGTACAAACTATGTATGTTTTGCAGGTGTAACTTTATTGAAGTTACTGTATTGAGTTTTGAAAGAAAATGTTTATAAATATGTTTTAAATATTTGTAACTATAGAATGTACGACTATATAATCACATTAGGGGATTTTTTTGCATTTCAGTAATAGACGTGGCATAAGAAAAAACGTGCCTGCACAATTAATTAAAGATTAAAGAAAATAAGGAAAAAACTTGCAACTTATTCAACAGTACAATATATAAAATTATTTATATCCATAGAAACGACAAGATACATTTTGTTCAGTAATTTTTGTATAGATCAGTTTATTATGAAAATTGTTCAATTTCTAGTACAGCCGGTAAACTCCTTCAGGATCCATTGTGGCCAGGACCAGGACCAGAACTTACAGATGAGTTACTTATATTTTCTTAGAAATCACAGCACTTGCTCCTCAGTCTCTCACTAAAAAAGCAGTTTATAAATCCTAGTTTTAGTGACAGGACAACGGAACAGTTAATCACAACACTATTAATAAATAACGACATTGAAATACGTTTTAATTATTTCGTTGATTTGATTTCTAGATGTATTAAGGTTGTCATAGCTATGTTTAAAAACTGCAAATGTTGTATTTTAGGCTATTTATAATCCGCTCTGTACCCAAAAAATACAGGGAGAATTGTACTGTAATATAAGATAAAATACACACGTGAAACGTGGTGAAATTGAACCTGTTTTTACATATTTGATGACGAATTAATACTTATGTAAGAGAAGTATTTACTTACTTACATCAAACCGCCTTCTTTCTGACGTATTATCTTGGAATAAATATTGAAATTTAAGTAAAATTAGTGTATGCTAGCTGAATAATAATATCGGTGATCGACTGTATCGTGTAACATTGCTTTAATTAAATATTACAAAAAGGAGTATAGAGTAGTTTTGAAAAGAAATATATTTTATAAATTTTAATTTTATGAAATAGTTACTAAATCCTACACCAGAGTTCAATCACTCACTTTCTTATTAGACTCTACTATGGCTATGGGGATATAGCGGATCGACTTTTTCGTCAGCAACCTTCATAGAGATATAGCAGTGCAGGTAATTGTGGGGCGAGACAATATGTAAGTAAGGAATTTGGTACAGTTAAGGGAATATAAGTGATCGAATTTTTCGTCAGCAACCATCATAGAGATGTAGCAGTGCAGGTAGTTGTAAAGCGTGACAATCTGTAAGTGTATAATGTGGTACAGTTTGGGGAATATATCGGATCGAATTTTTCGTCAGTAATTATCATAATAATATAGCAGTACAGGTAGTTGTTGGGTGACAGATCCTATGAGTAAGCAATTTGGCACAGGGTTATAAACAAAGAAACTGGAAACCTATTATAAATCGTACAACTAACGGTTGCGGTGAGAAATAGCCTGAAAAACGTAATTCCGTACTCGGAAGTTAAATAAAAAATAGTTTATATTTCCACAAAATATATAATTGACAAAGAGCAGTAAACATCTTATACTAATAAAGAAAAATAACAACTCACGATGTAATAATTCTTATAGTTAACAAGAAACAATTTAATAATTAATAATAATAATACTATATCAAGAATAAAAGAATCAAAGAATAAAACCATACATAAAAGTAAAGAGAGATATTAAAGATAAAATCAATTTAATATAGCATTCATCATCAGCTTTAATTTTCTATCTAATCAGATACTTTAGGGAAAAGAGCCTGCATGGACTTAAATGGCTTCTAAGTAAAGTAAAGTAGAATAAATTATGTATATGATTTAAGTAATTCTGTTGATTATTAATATTTTAGAAAAACTATTTAAAAGTAAATACAAAAAAGGACAAAACCTTAATGAAAATGTATTTTCTATGTCAATTAAAGAGAGTATAGGGTTCTGTCCCTTCAATAGGACCGTACTCAGGCTGGGGTTTCGGAGAGTTTTACTGGGGCCCAGGCAGTCCCGCCACACTGGCAGGTGGCCCGGCCGATAATATTTTTTCCAGGGGCCGCCAATACTGCAATCGGCCCTGCCTTTCAGTCAGCCTATGTCCTCTGTAGTCAATAGAGATAAGTGACTCGGCCTCCTTACTGCTGTTAAGTATCAACTACTTCTTGTCTTCTTTCTTAAAATCTTTAAGAGAGAAAGAGTTAATT
>NW_025780280.1:0-51430 GCF_021130785.1 Homalodisca vitripennis | reverse complement strand
TTTTATTGTATTTAATAAAAGACTAAGATTCGTGCAACAATTTAAAGCCAAAAAAAACAAAAATGCCTTTATATAGACTTAATCTTGAATTAAGTGCTTGATCCCAAGTTGATTAATAAATTAACAAATTATTTTATATTGCCAATGGGAAAGATACCAAATTCCGAGACTAAGGTTTATTATAGGTATGTAGTATTATGGTAATTAATAAACCTACTCATTCTTCAAACACTATAGTTAATGTTTATTCATAGAAATAGGCAGGAATAAACACTGGCATAAAGATTAAATAATGTATTTTCAAATGTAATATAGATGTAATTACATGTAAAATATGGTATTAGTCTTTGTGGAAAAGACATGGAATTTTAGTACCTTACAATTTAGTTTTGAAAACGGAAGTTTGCATTTTTTAATGGTATGTATTACTTGTGTGTTTCATCCTGCTAACGAGGTTCAAAAGTTAAACTAAATATTAAAAGGCTGTCTGTTTATAGGATTGTTTGAGTACAGAAGCATTTCTAGTTTTGTTTTTAATTGTTATTACACACACGCCATAACAGGATTTTCCTTGTTTCTAACGATAAATAAATATGTTCACGGCCTGAAAAGCCTACTTTATGGTCAAACAGTGTTCTAATTCCTTTCAGATCAAATAGCATTTTCTCTCCTTTTATCGTCTTAATAAAATTTTAAAATCAAAATAAAAAGGTTCAAATATACCTTATAAAATATAAAGAATTAACTAGATTTATTATTCATAAAATTATACATTTACAATTATAAAAGCCATTGAAACATTACAATGTAGCTTCAATGTAGAATTTACCTATTAGGTTGAGTCCGTTAAGGTCTGCAAAACAATACGTTATTTCCTAGGTCCAGGCGAAGTACTTTGGCGGTATTTCTGTTTAAAATGTGAAATCAGAAACTATGTTCTGGACTTTTTGACCAAATATTGTTCGCCACGACATACATATTTTGCGTTGGGTGTTCATTTCTTCAGCTGTAAAGAAGTTTTTAACCTTTGTATTGGTCCAAGTCAAATACTCTCTCTGCGTTACCGTTATTAGCTATCTTCCTAGTTTTTCCAGTTTCTGTTGTTTTTAATACCTAAATTTTATGAGTGTTTTATCGCCACACTTGCCATGTCCACATGGCGCCCAATAAAAAAACTGCGCCAATCCGGTCAAATTGACCAGCGAAAATTGCAAAGGGCACTTAAAAATTCTTTGGAAAACCTAATTCTTTATAATTCTTTAAGATACAAGAACATTCATTACTCCTAAAGAATATAGCTCCCAAGACCTGTACCTTGAGGGAAGTCCAAATTTTTGTTTTACAAAAAGTTACACAGCCAGTTATTTTCCTTAGATTCCTTCTCTTATATAATCCATGTTTTTTTTTTCACTTTCAGAAATCGTCCGTAATACCATTTATACTAACAAAAAACGCGGTCTCTCATGTAATATGTTTTTGATTTAAAATCTGCTACAGACTTCAATAAGCACAGAGGCAACCATGCAATGCTGATAGGTATTAATTCATAATGCAGTATTATTCGCAACGGTCGCCTGGACTGTGCACTTTACAAATAATTTTAATTAAATAGGGAAAAAAATTACAACTTTTCAAGGGAGCTGTACAGTTATATATAATTATTTCAAAATTACTATAATATTATTCTTTACGTTTTCTTAAATCATTTCAACATTTCTAGACAAAATAATATTGGATTAAACACATTACACGCTTATATGACGGCCAATTCAATAAATTCCTCTCCTTCTCTTACCTAGTTTTAATTAACCTACAACTGATTATATAATATTGTTACTTAGCACATTTAATCACTTGTATAACAAACACTACTGCAGAGGAAAATAACTAAAGTATTTAATAATATCAACTTAAATGAGCTATATATGTGTGAAACTTATAACTAGGCTGCTTCATAGGACTGGCCATTTCAATAATTCTTTCTCTTTCTCTTACCTAGTTTATTTAACCTACAACTGATTATAATAATATTGTTACTTAGCAACATTAATCACTTGTATAAAAACTTACTTTGCAGAGGTTAAAATAACTAAATAGTATTTAATAATATCAACTAAATGAGCTTTATAGTGTGAAAAAACTTATAACTAGGCCAAGAAGAGCATTTTATAAATAATTTAAATATATTCCAATAATCTCTGAACATGGAACAAAAAATGACAACCTTATTAATAAATAACAAGTAAGTACTAAACTAAAAAATTATTATGTAACATTATATACAGCCTAGCTAAAAAACAAAACCTGGTTAACCCACTGAAATAACTAAGCTCTGCCACAATCATTCACTTTATTTGCCTGTGCATGCGTATGTATATAGTGAATGTAGTTAGTTAGTTTAGATGTAATCTAAGTAGTCAGCTCAATGTGTGTTCTGATAAGCCATCTCACTGCCTCCACAAAACCTGAAGTTTCTCAAGTTTTTAATACCGTCTTGAAGTAAGTTAAAATAATAGGGAAAATAAAACTCGGGCAACCTCACACCAAAGATAGCTATTCCAGATATAGAATATGTTGTGGTGAGTCATGTGTCAAAACTCTTTCTTTAATTTTATTATCATTTTTATTAATATTATCCCTAATATTTATTGATATATATATATATATATATACAGTAATGTATTTTATATGTTTATATGTTTGGGATTCATTAAAGTTTTAACCACTTGATTGTTTATTCCTTCTCCAGGACATAATTTTATTCATTTCTTTCTTTCCAAATAGCTTTTTTAGCCCTGACATTCATGTATAAGGTGCTGAAAGTGCGGGTAAACAATTTTAATATATATCAAGAAATAACGTAATAATTTAATATTCAGTAACATACAGTCTGATGAAATATTTCGATTTCATCGTGTTGAAGACAAAACACGCGTTACGTATTTTTATTATAATACTTATATTACAAGTACCCTTAAACTTAAAGAGGAAACACAATTGCAGATAGGTTAAAACAACACTTTATAAAAAGAGCGTTATTATTCCCTCAGTGTGTATTGTTTTCTAAGGGTCAAATGTTTACGTTGAATCCCAAGGGAGTTTGGAAGGGCGTAAATAAAACAATCAACAGAAAACAAGGCAAATTGTTTTCATTTACTTTCACTGTGTTTGTTACATTTGCTTTTACGGCTGTCATCGTACCTGACTTTTTCTCCACTCTAAAAGATAGGACTGAGAATTAGATTAGGCTACACTTTATTGATGTTGAATTACTATACACGTCATGTATAAGGTACCAGGTAAAGAGGCTCCACACCACGTGCACTTCACTACGGTTACGTTCTTTGAAATCTAGAACTCGTTTCATTCTCGACATGTTTTGCGGGTAGTTGGGAAGTATTTAATATCCCTTCTGGCAGGCAAAAGAGAAACTGCGTCAACCTACTGAATCGTATCCTTCAATAACGCTCAGCCAAATACCGTGGTTGGATATGCCACCATCATAGAACTCATTCTTGTGTATGTAGAGATAAAGTTTTTCGCAAAATAATGACAACAGATCTTTATGGAGATATCTTGCCACATAATGCATTTCCTTTTTGTTTATTAAAATTAGATTTCATAGTAGTGTCCAAATAATAGTTCCTTTGAGCTAAGGAAGGTTTACTGCAACGATTTCTTTTTACACTACTAATAAAATTTACATGTTTTAACCTCCTAATGTATTTGTTTGTTTAAAATTTGGTTCATTTCTGTCTGCCTTTTATCGATCCGAACCATGGTTTACCCATAAGACTAATGAAAGATTTATTTGCTAACGCTGAGCGAAATTGTTGGAATTGCATGCATAACCATCGTAATGAGTATTGCTAATTTATAACTGAACTTCATGCAAAATTTCAATTCTATTAGTCAGTTCGTTTTCGAGATATCGTATAGACAGATAAGGGACAGAAATTAAGTTTTTCCAGTCTATGATGATAAATATCCTTACAGTGGATTTGGTTGAGAGCTATTTCAGTGAAATATTCCGGGAATGAACTGAATATTTAGACCTTATATTGTATATTTTGTTATTACTTAGAAAGTTTAGTAAAATTCATCTTCTGCATGTGTATCCACAATATATATCGATAGCAAAATTCGTTTTTTAAACTTTACCATTTTGCATAAAACATTTCTTTATAAACCACATTGATCTCGATGATGTTTCATGTCTATCAATGGAATTTGGCTCACCGTAATTGAATAAATCCTATCTCTCAGTAGTCTGCAAATTTCTCTTTTATCCGTTTGGATGCAAATTTATAATTTTTCTGTCTGATCATCTATCCGTTTGTATCGAATTTTGAGATATAGATTTGCTTGAGCATGTAAAGCCTCTTACACGACACGAGATCTGGCATAGTTAGAATTTTTTTTCAACATTAAAGATACGGTTCACAATATTTTTTTAAAACCATTCCCAGTAAAACGTATTGCTTATTCCAATTCCATTTCTAAATATATCATATCTCCTGTCTAGCCTAGCTAGTAGGCCTATACCTTAAGTCGTCTATTTCCGTGCACCATAATATAAGAATGGTGTACATCGTTACAGACACCTTTTACATATTGCTATATGTATTACACATCATTATACATTACATATTCAATGCACAGCTACAATCAGAAATATTCTGTTTCTTCTAATTACTTATCTAGCGTTAGAGATTTTTTATTTATTAACCACCAACACCTGGAAATATTTTTCATGAAATTAAGATCTTATAAGAAAAACAAGTTTGCTACCATACGTTACACAAACTCAGTATATGGCACACCTCTACGTTAAACACTGCTTAATTGGTATCTGAAGAGTTAATCAACTCAGAGTCTGCATGAGGGCCGGTACGCTCACTTCCAACAATTGTGCAAACAAAAACTTTTGAACGACTTTACTGTAAATTGAAATTAAATTAAATTTGAACAAAATTTTGTGATCACGTCCATAATCAATTTTGTTATTTTTATATTATTAAGAAGATATATATATAAAATGTGTGTGTGTGTGTGTGTGGTGTGTGTGTGTGTGTGTATGGTTGTATATTATATATAATATATTGATATATGTAATATGTATATATATATTTTTGTTTTCAAGAAATTTTTTTCTTTTTTTATTATTTGATCACTTTACTACATTTGAGACAAATATAGATAGATAAATATTCATCTTAAAGCTAAGTGCTGTCCGAACAATTTTGATAATTTTTCTGCATTCATGTTAAAATTAAAACTTTCAAATAAATTTATAACTATGATGGTTGTAGTATGTATGCCAGCTAAACATGTCGCAAATAATGCAAAAAACGTTTTGAAGCTATAGCTCTGATGATTTTTTATTTATGAGGAAATCTGTACTAAAAGTTTCAAAAGATTACTGCTAAATTGTTTTAATAAAAATAACTTTTGACCAATATATTAGAATTTAATATGCAAATACAAGAAAAACACTGGTATTATGAATTCATTTTCTGCATTTGTTTTAATTACAAAATAAGCTCGTATATGCATAAAAAACATATGTAGGATTGCTTGAAATTTCCATCCCTCTCTTTTTATTAAGAGGACACCCAAGACTGGTACTGCCTCAACACTACTGGTAAAGCAGTTTTGAAACGTTTCCCTCTATACCTTTTCTCTATTCTTTCATCTGGTTTTTCGGAATCAAGATCTTCTTGTTTGAAATCCTCCGTCTTGATGACGTCTTTAGGCTCGCAAAGCACTGTGGGTAGTAGCTGACAAATCAGAACGATGACCCAGTCCGCCAGTGCTCTCAGATCTTGCCGCAACTCTTCTGCAGTTAGCCGCTCTTGACATTTATTAATTATGCCTTAAACCGCACTTATATGTCATTATAATAAAATAAAGATAATACTTCATTAGTTTGATTTAAACATTTGGAAATCAATCTATGTATTATATAAAATATAACACAATTTATGTAGAGTAAAACAATGGAGAGTGTATAGACTGAGAAATATGACAAGAAAAACTCATGTTAACACTGTATTCTTATTCTTTCGCTTTAAAATCACTACATTGTAAAAATAAGCAATTATTTCGTTCCCTTATTTTTCTTCTATTATTTTATAAAATTGAAAAAGAATATTTTGGATTATCTGTCTACAAGATTTTAGAACATTGAGTACTATTTATTCAAACACAAACATACAAATATACCAATATTCACCATACACAAATATTCATCATAGTATGGACATTTAAATTAATAATTGGTAAGATGAGCTACCTGGCTACAATAAGCCAAGTAGCTTTCAAATAATAAACCAACAAACATACGTGATAATGAAGAAATAAACTTTCAACAAAATAATGTACATTAAGAAAGTTACTTTCTACTACGCGAAGTTTCCTTACCATAACTTTTTCAATGACATATAATTATCACCAAAACTATAATAATTATAAGATTCAAGCTGTACATTAGATTGCGTGCGAATTATTTACTAAATATTTCATTTAAAAGATGAATTCTTTTAAATTAATTAGATTTTATCCTCAAACGTTAAACACAAAGGATACTATGGTGCTGTAACCTAACTGTGAAATGTAGAACTGCTTCCAACCTCTGGCGGCAACGGTGCAAAGCTTATTGCTACTTTAAACACCTGGCGGCGATGAGAGTAAACTAATTAATCAAGTCTATAGACAATTCACCATAAAGGTATTGCAAAACGATGACGGTGTAAGGGTATACTATCATACTTTATTTTATATCAATCGTAGCTTCCCTTTCTTGAGCAAATAATATTTTTACCCATAATATTACTCATATATAGCTGACTAGATAAGAAAACAAATTTAGATATCTAATTATATCTAAGTTAAGTATTGCAGATTAAATATTAAATTGGCTATTTTACACTCTGCAGACTCCTTTAATAATCAAAAACTAACCAATAAATAATCAATAATGAATAATAATCAATGTGTTTGAAACACATGTTTATTATTCTTAACCTAATATAATAGTCAATTACAGTAATTGGAGTTTCAAATGCATTTTAAATGCTATACATTTTTATCTGCATTAGATGATGTTTTCATTATTATGTGTATAGGGTGACTAAAAGTATATGCAGTATACCTAAATTTTTTTTAATAATAAGTTATAAACAAAGCGTTTTTATTTTAACTAATTTGCATAAATTATATTTCATTATCTAAGTGAAACCAATACGTCTTACAAGTGGAAATGTTTGTAAATCAAAATTTATTCAGCCTGCTAATCTCAGTGCTTACATAACAGAGAATATTGTTGCTCTGTTGGAAAGAGTTCAAACTCCAAGACATGTAGCTAAGCCTCCCGAAACACTTATTCAGTCAAGTATCGAAGCGTCCGAGTTTCTACTATTCTAGCCCAACATGGAGCATACACATACATACACACATACATACGGTATACATTTGTTTCGGTACTGAGGTGTTTGTTACCACTCCTGCTTCCTTAGCTTATGAAAATGAAACATAACACGTCAGGAATAGTTTATTCTTAGAAAGAGTTGCTGTTGCATATTTTTTACTTTTTATTTACTTATTTAGTTTTAACACGTGATTTTTCTTAATCACGGTCCTACCAAGTCAACATGACTTATCGGAGAGGTCCATAGAGACACTTTATAAAAGCAATATACAAAATTACATAACATTTTTACAAATTGTTTGCTTTGCTTAGTTCAGTTTATATTTTTTACAAAAAAATCAATGTTGCTCTTTATAAGGCTGTGGTGCTTTTACAAATCCACATTTTTAAGCATTTGCATTTTATTTAACATTATAACGATAATACAAACATTAATCAGAGCATAAATAGATAGTAAATTGTGTAACTGGATAACAATGAATAAAATATTGCCAAACAACAAACACCATTGTATAAATAGTTAAATACATGCAATAATCTTTGAACATTTAACAAAAATAATAATAAATAACAAGTAACTATTAAACAATGACAACAATAATTATTATGTAACATTATAATATAACCTTATTATAACATACATGTTATAATATAACATTATTATATGTATATCATACAGCCTAGTTCTGAACAAACTCTGGTTTACCGCTGAAATAACTGTTTTGCCCATTCATTCACTTTATTTACCTGTGTAGGTGTGTTTACATAGTGTATGTGTCTGAATGTGTGTGAGTTTAGATGTAAGCTCAGTAGTCAGCTCAATGTGTGTTGTGATATGCATCTATGCACTGCCTCTACAAAATCTGAAGTTTCTCAAGTTTTCAATACCATCTGGAAGTAAGATAAATAATATGGAACATAAAACACGTGCAACCTCTTACCACATTTTGAGGCCATTCTAGATATAGAATATTTTGTGGTGAGTTGTATGTTAAAAATATTTTTTTTTATTTTTGAATCTTTTTTTAATCATCGCTAATATTTATTGGTATATATAACTGTTTGGGATTCATAACAAGTTTTAACCACTTCATTGTTTCCTTCTCAATTCCTTCTCAAACGATTTCTTCCTTCTCCAGGACATAATTGATTCATTTCTTTCTTTCCAAATAGTTTTTTCAGTCCTGACATACATGTATAACGTGCTGAAAGTGCGGGTAAACAACGTTTAAAATCTATATCAAGAAATAACGTACCAATTAATTTTCAGTAACGTGCAGTTTGATGAAATATTTCAATTTCATCGTGTTGAAGACAAAGCACGCGTTATTTATTTAGTATTATAATACTTTAAATACAAAGTACCCTTAAGCTGAAAGAGGAAACACAATTGCAGATAGGTTAAAACAACACTTTATAAAAAGAGCGTTAGTATTCCCTCTGTGTGTATTGTTTCTAAGGGTCAGATGTTTACTTTGAATCCCAAGGGAGTTTGGAAGGGCGTAAATAAACAATCAACAGAAACAAGCCACATTGTTTTCATTTACTTTCACTGTGTTTATTTACATTTGCTTTTATGGCTGCATCGTACCTGACTTTTTCACCACTCTAAAAAATAGGACTGAGAATTATATAGGCTACACTTTATTGATGTTGAATATGTTGAATTACTATACACGTCATGTATAGGTACCAGGTAAGAGACTCCACACCACGTGCACTTCACTACGGTTTTATTCTTTGAAATCTAGAGCTCATTTCATTCTCAACATGTTCTGCGGATAGTTAGGAAATTTTTATATTCCTTCTGGCAGGCAAAAGAGGAACTGCGTCAGCCTACTGAGTCTTATTCTTCAATAATGGTCAGCCAAATGCCGTGGTTGGATATGCACCATCATAGAACTCATTCTTGTGTATGTATAGATGGAGTTTCACGCAAAAATTAATTATAACAGATGCAATCTTTCTCGAGATATCTTGCCACATAATACATTTAGTTTCTGTGTACTAAATTAGATTGCATAGCAGTGTTCAAATAATAATAGTTCCTTTGAGCTAAGGAAGGTATACTGCAACGCTTTCTTTTTACACTACTAATAACAGTTTCATGTTTAAACTCCAAATGATTGGATTTGTTTGTTTAAAATTGGTTTATTCCGCTTTTTATAGATCCGATCATGGTTACCCATGAGACTAATGAAAGATTATTTGCTACCGCTCAGCAAAATCCTCTGGAATGACATGCATAATCATCGTAATGAGTATTGCTAATTTACAATTGAACTTCATGCAACATTTCAATTCTATTAGTCAGTTCGTTTTCGACATATCGTCTGGACAGATAAGGACAGAAATGAAGTTTTTCCAGCCCTTGCCTAAAGTTTAGCCAGAACATAGTTATAAAATAATAGTAATTGTTTACACTAATTGTGATTAATTGAAGGTATTTATTATTGTGTCGCAGAGCATTAATATAAAAATTAAACTGGAAATAGAATAACAGCTTATATGTCAGAGTTATTCATGAATAATACGCAATGTTAACGAATCACAGCTGCATCTGCGGTAAGAATTGGTTATTGTTTTAGTTCAAACATATGATGGACCTGTAAATGGCATTTTTAGCATACTAAATGACACACTTAATTTAACTTTGGCTGAGCGAAAGCAAATCTGCTACGTTAAGTAAAGCAAGAACATCGAGTACTGATTTAGTTCTGTTACTATCTTTAAAAGCTAACATTTACTTTGCAGCGACAAATTCATATACGTGTAAATACGTTTTGGATAAACAGTACTTCTTATGCTAAGACTCTGTGACAAAAATAAAAACATTTCTTTTCTTTTTTATTGGAGTGAAATTTACAATTTAGGATATATTATTACAATATATTTTATACACCTAGCAGTTATTTCTAAATTTAAAGCTTCATGAAAGCAAATAGGTGTTGATAAACGGTGAGTACTATATATTAAAACGTTAAATTATATTCTAGAATGTCTTAAGTTGGTAGATCTTGTGAGTTTATGTAGGAACATGGTGAGTTTAGCGAAGAGAATGATTTATCCCGTGGATTTGAGAACCAAAGCACGAAAGAACAATATTTATAAATAAAGTATTAATAATCTGAACGTATGTAATTCTTAGTAGACAAGAAATTTGTAATGTGACTTTATATATAAAATATTAGAGTTAGAATCCTATGGATCTAAATTGCGTATTTGTTATTCGATGTACGTACATAAATAAAATACTTTCTAAGATATATAACACAATTGCGAACAGTCGGTCAATAATTAATAATTATTATAAAAAACCAATACGTGATAATTATGGTTAATTATAATTTTTATAAAAACATGACAAATTATTGTAAATAAAATGTACAGATACAATCCGTATTCTACGTTATTAAAATTTTTATAAATGAAAAAACTACTACTAATTATTATTTATAGTACATAACACTAAGGTTACTTATACATTGCAGCCTAAATGATACCTTCCGTAAAATGCTTGACGTATTGTAAAAGTTGGAATCCCTGCGGTCATGGACCATCCATATTCATTATTTAAGTCTGCTCCTGGCTTACCAACTGAAACAGTAAAACGGAAAAAATTTTTTGGATGTTTGTTTACATTTTCACATTAACAAGAGATAGTACAGTGCATTGTTCGGTGCTATAATTTACCCCAACAAAAACGTATGAGAGTCGGCTTCAAATAAATTGATATTTCTTAGATTCCACATAAAATTTAGTTTTGTATATGAAACTAGTCGTACAGTGCATGTTTGTAAGAAACTAGTCATACAGTGCAAGGTTTGGGAATAACTGGAGTTTTAAACCGGTTTTGCTTGGATCGACAATAACACTCGAGAACATGACTAGTCTAACTTGCCGATATCACTGGTACAAGTTAGTTGACTACCATTGTAACTTTAGAATTTGTTTATTACATTGCCAGTATATTTTTAGATTATGTGAGATAATAGCAAAACGTTCAGGACACTGTTGTTGTCATTACCAGGTGAGAAACTTATTTTAATAAAAAAAATAGGCCCTAATCACTATAAACTGATACGCCCATTGCCGTAAAGAAATTGTTTACAGTTGTAAATATATTTGGTTTGAAAGGAGTTTTTCATATTAATAAAAACCATCTATGATCTGTAATGTTTGTTACGAAACTATGGTACACATACACATCTCTGTATTCTTCTCGTAGACTATGATTTGCTCATTTCTTTCCTACAATGACTAATATATAATTATAAGCTACTCAGCCACTTATCTTTTTTCACTATCCTTCAGCCGCATTAATCTACGACCGGGCTAAGTTATTCAATACTTAGTATGGAAAGTTAAGTCATATTGAACTAAAGTTTCTACATTACCACAATGAAAAATACGGTTATATTATCGGTTGTTTTGAATAAGCTCGTTTGAGTTCCAAACAGTTTTGTTATCAAACATTTTGATAAAGCTCAAATTACCAGAACACGTTTTTGCACTATCATTTCTTAATGCTGAATTGGCCTTATTGGTGATGCTTGAAATCGAAGCTTTAAAACTTATCTGTCATTATAGTAAAATGAAGTTAACACTTGATTAGTTTGATTTAAACAGTTGAAAATCAATTAATGTTTTATGTATTAAATAACACTACTGATGTAGAGTAAAACAATGGAGATTGTGCAGACTGAGAAATATGACAAAACAACTAATGTTGATACTTTTATAATACTGTATTAGAAATGTTCCGATTCTTTCGCTGTAAAAGCACTACTTCGTAAAAATAAGCAATTATTTCGTTCTCTTGTTTTTCTTCTATTACTTTTAAATATTGTAAAAAAATATTTTGTTTTGACCTGTCTACTAGATTTTGGGACATTGTGTATTAAATATCCAAACATAAACATACCAATATACCTATATTCACAAGAACATGTACTAATATTCATCACAAAATGAACTTTTAAATTAATGATCGGTAAGATGAGCTACCTGGCTACATTAAGCCAAGTAGCTTTCAAATAATAATTTCATCATACAAGCATATAATATTATAACTGTGTGAAAAATAAACTATTCTCCAAATTAATGTATGTTAAGAAAGTTACTTTCTACTACGCGAAGTTTTCTTACCAACTTTTTCTTAATGGCAGCTAATTATCACCAAGCGCTATAATAATTATACGATTCAAGCTGTACGTTAGATTTTGTGCGAATTAATTACTAAATATTTAATTTAAAAGATGAATTCTTTTAAATTAATTAGAATTTATCCTCAAACGTTAAACACAAAGGATACTATGGTGCTGTAACCTAACGGTGAAATGTAGAACTGCTTCCAACCTCTGGCGGCAACGGTGCAAAGCTTATTGCTACTTTAACACCTGGCGGCGATGAGTGTAACTAATTAGTCAAGACTTAAGGCCGTTTCACACCGCGGTCACACTATGTCACGTTACGTGACGAGACAGATGTCGCGTGACAGACATACAGTTCACACCGCCACCGACATCTGTCAGATACTGGGACATTGTTTCTGCTCTGTCAGTCGGTTTAGTTGGCAAGTGGTTCGTGGTGCGATAGCGCGTTTACTAAAAATGTGCCTTGGATGGATGACGGCGATAGTAGTTCGAATAGTGAAGAGGAACTCAAGCTGTTGTATTCGGTTACAAACCGAACGCACTGGGTGCACCCTATCAACCACTAGAACTACTTACTATTTTGTTCCAGTTGCTCTGCTATTTCACCCCATACTGTGTCCTTTAAATTGTTGTCTCTATACTCCTCCAAATCTTTATTCCACAGCAGTGGACGCGTTATGACGGCTTCAATTAACTATTCCATAATAAATAACAAAAATAGCAATCCAGCTTCTTGTAAAGAGTTACAGCACGAAACTGCGCGACAGGTCTGGTCATACTATAGTTTTACTCTGTTTTACTATAGTAACAGCTTATTGCTGATTAAAGCATAAGAATCACTAAGTCAATCTCAAACAGTGATACTCCAACAAAGTGTTCAAATAATTAGTGAATAAACAAAGTAATGGAAATAAATACTCAGAACACCAATCCAGTTATACCAAACCTTTGGTAGTAACATTGTGCCAAAGAAGTTACATTTTGTTAATATAAATGGATTAATTAAGTGTTAAAGTAATTAATTGGAGTCGTTTTAACAAAGCTGTTATTATAGTAAAACCGAGTTATGTTCTGATTAGTTTTTGTATAAACATTTTGAAAAACATTCAAAGTTTTAATGTAAAATCTGCACAACTAACATAGATTATGCGGAGTATGATAACAATTATTTATAATTTGATGATCCTGTATTGGATATTTTCGATTCATTACTTGTAATATAATTAATTACATAATGAAAATAATCGATTATTTTGGCTTATTATATTTATATTATTTTAAATAATCAAACTAGAGTTAAAGTTCCGTTTCCAAATCCTTATCGACTCCTTCATTATTTATTTAAATATGCTCATCTTTCCATCACTGAAGCAACAGAGAAGAAGACGTACAACTAGACCATCGTTTTAGGAAGTCATCTAGGTCTCGGAATTATATATAACTAAAGTTGGCAAAGTTTAATATGTACCGATTGTATTAAATTGTAATTCTGGGGTAACTGGATTACCGGTGGAAGGAGTAGGCCCAGAAGAATGATAAGGACTGGACAGTACAAAAGAGGCTTCTATCAGCGAGGCGCGCATCGCTTCCATAAACGCATCCATTTTGGAATAATTAAATTTCATTCATCACAAACTGTGGCATTTATAATAACAATAAGTAGGATGAGCTACTTGGCTACAGTAAGCTTATAAATAAAAAAACTACTCAAAATCTATAGCATTATATTATATTCTACTAACTATAGAAAATTTCATTAACATTATGTGTTTTTAACTACGCCAAATGTTCTTGTCAATTTCATTAGTGGCTACTAATTATCCCCATAACATTCACGCTATAAATAAAGTTGTGTGTGAAGTAACTCAAAAGTTAACTGTACAAAATTAGTTTGATTTTATGTACAAACTCTAAACCCAAAGTAAACTATATTGTTTTCACCTAACTGTGAAACGTAGAAGTGCCTTCAATATCTCGCAACATCAAAACCTAATAGGCTACTATTCTACCACCTATTGTAGTTACTGTAACTAACTAATCGAATCTAAATACTGTACAATATAAACTTATGTCAAAAATATACGTTTCATTTATAAATTTCTTGTCATATGTCAACCAGTATCAAATTTTGATAGCGACTTCATCTTCCATTAATTGATCCAGAAAATATTTTTATCAGCTAGAGGGATTAAGTTTAATATTTTATATTATAAATTTATTGGCTGAGCGCTAGCGAAGCATATCACTTGTGGGGCGGGGAAATATATTTTTTGTGTCATTCCTCTAGGCAGCTCTAAAACTAACTGACATATAGGCTTTACATTCTGTATGAAGTTTATATATTAGCAACACTGAAGACGATGGAGGTTATTTAACTCTGTAGGATTTAGCAGAGCGGTAGCAAATGGCACGATGGCAACAAGAAAATACAAAAAATACACACACACACACACACACACACACACACACACACACACACACACACACACACACACACACACACACACACATATATATATATATATATATTATACAGGGTGATTCATGAAGTTCTCCCCCCACTTCTACAGCACATTGTACTAGTAAAAATAATGAAAAAATGTTATATAAACATAGGTCCGAAAACGCTTCGTTAGCGAGTTACAGCTAGCGAAAGATTTCGCCTGAATTCCTGGATAAAGAGTAAAATAAAGCCATACTGAACTTTTGGAAAGGTTAATTAAGTAAGAAATATCGTGGATTCTTATGTATTTTTACCTGATAAAGCTAATAAAATAGGTTTCAGAACTGTACCTGTAGTAGTTTTTGAGGGATTCAGGGTTAAATGCAAGAAATTGGGGCATGAAACAATGGTTTTTTAAGTTTGATGTACAATAACTTTGTTAAATTGGTAATAAATACATAAAATCAACAAACATTAATTGTAGAGAATTTAATTCTGAGAAATTTGATATAATCAAAGTCTAAAATAAAACAGAAATAAGTACCAAAAAATCGATTTTATTCAGTATAATACATTACTAGCTGTAAAGAAATACCGTACGGTATTTAGTTAAAATAAAACAAAAACAAAATGTTTGTTCCTTAATGATGAGATAAATTGAGAAAACATGATTAACTGTTAAATAAATTTGTTTGTAAATAAAAATATCATGTTTTATTACGTTTATTACATCAAATGTTCGAAAATAAATGAAGCAAACATTTCCCCATTATTGTTTACTAATCATCGAAATGCAGTTTTTTGTTTTATTAATTTCTAAGTTGGTAACGCACGAATAACAGCTGATCAACAATGGTATTCTGTACTGTTACGTTAGAACTGTGTATTAGTGGTGTGTTGCAAGCTACAGCAGGAGATCGGGTTCTGTGAATCGTGTTATTAAATGCAATTTTTCTGTGAGTTATAATTCGATTGTTTATTCAGCGAAAAAATGCCTTACTTATTTACATCAGAGGAATACGCTGATATGGTTTTTATTTTGGGTTACTGTAATGGTAATGCTAGAGCTGCTGTAGAAGAATATGAACTACGTTACCCTAATAATGGTAAAGGAGGATTCCAGATACCAAAACAATTTCAGGAACTTTTCGTACTCTTCGGGAAACAGGATCACTACCAAGTACTAGAACCAATTACGAACGAGCTGTCCAACTTGATGATGATATTGTTATTAATGCTGTTCATCGCAGTCCAGGTGTAAGTACACGACGTATTTCTAGGCGGATAGGAGTTTCGCAGTCAACGGTGTGGAGGTCACTTAATCGAAACAAATTTTATCCGTTTCATAAACAAAAGGTTCAACATCTACAGCTAGGGGATGGTCCGCTTCGCTTGGAGTTTTGCAACTTTTTGAATATTAATAATCAACTCTACAAGCGTATTTTGTTTACGGATGAGGCACAATTCACTCGGGATGGTGTCAATAACTTGCACAATGAACACTCATGGGCAGAAGAAAATCCACATGAGGTAGTGGAACAGAACTTTCAACACCGATTTAGCGTCAATGTCTGGTGTGGCCTTTTGCACAATCGGCTGATTGGATCTTTCATATTACCTGGACGCCTAATTGCTGAGTTCTATTTGCATTTCCTTCAAGAAGAGTTGCCGCAGCTGTTAGAGAATGTTCCTTTACATCTCAGACAAAATTTGTACTTCCAGCATGACGGAGCACCTCCCCACTTTTCACGTGCCGTTTCTGCTTACTTAAATCATCAATTTCCTGGACACTGGATTGGTCGTGGAGGGCCTCACCCTTCACCACCAAGATCACCAGATCTATCTCCATTGGATTATTGCATCTGGGGATGGATGAAAGACATTGTATACAAGACAAAAGTGAATTCTCGTGATGAATTAATTGCCCGTATTATGGATTCGGCTGTGCAGATACAGGGAAGTCCTGAAAAATTAAGAAACGCAACAAAAGCAATACACAAACGTGCTGCAAAATGTATTGATAATGATGGCCTCATTTTCGAACATCTATTATAAAAAGGTGCGTACGGTTGGCCCAACCTGATTAATTTTGCTTAAAACTAGTAATGTATTATACTGAATAAAATCGATTTTTTGGTACTTATTTCTGTTTTATTTTTGACTTTGATTATATAAATTTTCTCAGAATTAAATTCTCTACAATTATTGTTTGTTGATTTTATGTATTTATTACCAATTTAACAAAGTTATTGTACATCAAACTTAAAAAAGCATTGTTTCGTGCCCCAATTTCTTGCATTTAACCCTGAATCCCTCAAAAACTACTACAGGTACAGTTCTGAAACCTATTTTATTAGCTTTATCAGGTAAAAATACATAAGAATCCACGATATTTCTTACTTAATTAACCTTTCCAAAAGTTCAGTATGGCTTTATTTTACTCTTTACCCAAGAATTCAGGCGAAATCTTTCGCTAGCTGTAACTCGCTAACGAAGCGTTTTCGGACCTATGTTTATATAACATTTTTTCATTATTTTTACTAGTACAATGTGCTGTAGAAGTGGGGGGAGAACTTCATGAATCACCCTGTATATATATATATATATATACTATATATTTATATATATATATATATATATAATATATATTTGCAGACTTTAATCTTTGCATGAAATGTTATTTCTACTTGATAATAATGAGTTCTATGAGTGTTTATATTCAACTATGGAATTAGGCTGAACGTCATTGAAGGCTGACAGAATTTGTTTATGCTGGGTAAAAATGTCTTTTTTCTATGAATGTCTGTCTTTCTGCCCTCGATGTATTAAATTCTGCAAGTAACATTAGCATAGTCTGTTACGAGCCATGTGGCATGACGTACTCCTGCCTTGTTTTATTAACAGTGATAAACTATAATTATAATACTTTTATACGTTTTATTATATTAATTACGCACACGCCAACCACAGGCCAATCGCGAGAAACAGACAATACTGTTGCTCGTATTTCCTTTAATTTCTGAAGAAACGTGTAAAACACCGAACTAACTACTCATCGATTGCTAGTCTCTCCTATTTCCAATCCTCGACTAATAAAGAAATAGCTCAATTTCATTTCCTAGATGTCCTGTGGACGGATATATAAACATACAGTCATACAAAAACTAAACGTTTACATCCCAACAGTAGACAAAAGAAAAACAGTGCTAGGCTTCTGAGTGATACCATTCAATGGAGTTCAGTCAAATCCCATTTATGGATGTGCACACCATAGAACATACATATCCTTCTCTATTCATATAAATCTCTATTGGTCAGTTCATTCTCGAGATGTCGTGCAGGAGGGCAGAAATAACATTTTTGTAGGTTTTCGAGTGATAAGTTTCGATAACGCTTAGCCAGCTAGACTACATTTAAATCCACCTATGCTTCTGTATAGATTGAGTCTGTGTATACTGTCTGTGGATAATGTGTATATATATATATATATATATATATATATATATATATATATATATATATATATATATACAGGGTGTATATTATGTCTGGAAACACCCAAATATATCCTTTAATAATTTAAATATAAATTTGAAACCTCATACAATCGTGATAGAGATTGGGCATCTACTTTTTGGAACAATGTTTTGTTATGTCACACCAACGGGGGACGTCCTGCCGAGGGTATCGTGAATATTCTTAATGGAAGCCTATACCTTGTGATACATAATTTTAAAGGTAATAACTTACTGAATTGAATGCCACAAACCGCATCTCAAGGGAATTATTCTATCAGAAAATAGAGCATTTTTAGTATTGAAAATTTACTGATGTTCAACAATGTAATTTTAACATGGTTCTGAGATTAGCAGGCTGAATGAACTTTGATTTACAAACATTTCCACTTATCAGACCTATTGGTTTCATTTATATAATTAAACACAACTTATTCAAACTAGTTTAAGTGAAAAAAACCTTTGTTTGTAACTTATTATGTTTTAAACAATTTTAGGTATGCGTAATTTTTATTCAACCTATACACATAATAATAAAAACATCATCAAATGCAGGTAAAATTTATAGCCTTTAAAATGCATTTAAAACATCAATTACAGTAATTGACTATATTAAGTTAAGAATAATAAACAGATAAACAGATGTTTAAAAACACATTTGATTATTTATTCATTATTATTATTTATTGGTTAGTTTTTGATTATTAAAGGAGTCAGCAGAATGTAAAAAAAGCCAATTTAATATGTAATGTGCAATACTAAATTTAAATATAATAAGATATTTAAATTTCTTTTCTTATCTAGTGAGCTATATATGAGTAATATTATGGGTAAAGATTTGCTCAAGAAAGGGAAGCTACGATCGATATAATAAAGTATGACAGTATACCATTATCATCGTTTTGCAACTAAAACTATGCACAATCTTTTCCTCTTAATTCGTGGAATCTAGATTCCGTATTCATGTCTTTGAAAATGTTAGATTTCAGATGCAGTATTAAGTGGAAGGTGAAATAGAGCTAAACTCGACATTCTCGTTCTACAAAGTGATTTCTTCGCACCCACTTGTAAACAAGTAGACGCTTAACTACCAATCAAGTACCACTCTTCCAAACTTCCTTTCTTAAGAATACCCGCTAGAACTATAGTTATGAGATAATCCAACCACAACGCCTAATTAGAAACAAAACAGAAATGACTCAATAAAGACCACTGTTGTTAGCTAAGCGTTAGCATAAAGACACCTGAGGGACTGGGAAATGTTATTTCTGTATGTCCGCTCTATGTCTCAAGAATGATCTGACCTATAGAAGTGAAACTGCATGAAGCTTCATCTCTTTGCAGAGGCAACATGAAGCTCAAAGATGGTGCATGACACTAGAGGATTTTACCGAGTGTTAGTGAACGTTTTTACATGAGCCTGAGATAGCCTGCTTCAGATAGCCTAGCAAAAAAAATTTTAAACTGTTGAATGTTTAGCAACAATTAACTGAAATAAACACTTGCTAAAATTGTGAACTTGGAACATCTTAAAGTGTTACAAGTTAATAGTGTTAAGTGCTTTGCTCTATTTTCAAGAAAAAACCAGGCCTAAATACCTGAAACTTTGCACGAAGCTTCATTTCTCTGTAATTAACAACATCAAGCTCAAGATTGTGCATGACATTGCTATGATGTTGCTGAGTGTTAATGAATTTTTTTATACTGGTCTTATGAGTAATCATGATAAAAACGAAAAACCCGCAGATTATATAACTGAGGAACATGTGCACCTAATAAAATTACCCATACACTTGACGTTTGACATGCTACTTCAGCGAAGCCTTTCATCGACACGTGGAGTAGTGCATTCCTTTCTCGACTGAAGGAAGTCCATCCTCTGGAAATTTGATTAGACTCAGTTTTATGATACTAGTAATAACACTAAAGCGACTATGTGTTTAGTTTTACGTTTTAGCAACTTTTATATGTTTCAATGCATAATCCGCTTTACTACGTTTACGAACTGTATACAAAGATTCCTATAAAATATGTTTCTTTCTCTCAGTATTTAAGCAATAATACCAAACCAGTTAGACTGATTGTGTTGGCAGAACTGGATAATACTTAATGTCCAATCCAGTAAAAAGCCCACATTGCATTGTAACGTCATGAATAATAAATAAATCTACCGCCACATTCCCGACAAAGAGTTCAATGTTGTTCATTCTTTATCTCATTCTTGGATTATTTTGACCTTATTGTTGTGTTGTGTACATTTCATAACTGCCTTTGTATGGATTTGTTTAATGATGTTGATTATACCCAACCTTCACCGACTGTTTACTTTACTAATTTTCAGTAAACGATCTAACTGTGAATTGGGGAAAAGTTTAGTGTTTGTGGATTTTAGTTTATTGTAAAGAGGATATACGTGTGTGTATATATAACAAAAAGAGAAGTTTCATATCGAGTAATGACTAACGTATTGTGAGCTAGATATAAAATATGAAACGGAATAACTATTCCATACCATTAAAAGTAACCTTACACAGTTTTATTTGTCCAGTTAAAAAAGTATAAACAAGAAGTTTCTGACAATATGAAATTACATTTATTACAAAAAATAATTATTCAGCGTAAGGTACTGAACAATACTCTGCAAAAGTAATTAACTTATATAACCATTCACTGCTAATAAAAATCACTTTTAAATAGTTTAAAATCAATAACGAGCTACCAACATAACAAGACCCATCTTAATTAATGCGCAAATGTTTAACGAGTTCAAAGTATACAATTAATCCATAATTTCTAAACATAAGTTTAAACAATTAAAGTATACATTGTTTAACCTGTGCAAACATGTAAAGTGTTCCTTAAGGAAGATACTGTCATTTAAAATGTAATTGGCTTCAACTTGGGGGTTCTTTCATCAGTATTTCCGGTTCAGAGATCACTTTGGTCCCTTACCATAACCCTGCATTAGCGTAATGATCCTGTTTAAAATTTAATTAGAAATTTTTACGTTTCATTTTTATAGTACGGATCACTTTATTTCATCATTAATTGTACGAATTATAGTAAATAAAAATATAAAAATCAGTCTCTCGTCCAAGTGAGTAGCAACAATAATATAAGACGGTAATAATAGTATTAATAAATCTTAGTTCGGAAGGTATTTTATTGTATTTATTAAAACTAAGATTCGTGCCACAAATTACAGCAGAAAAACATGAAAATGCCTTTATATGAACTTAATCTTGAATTAAGTGCTTGTCCAAGTTGATTAATAAATTAACAAATTATTTTATATTGCAATGAGAAGATTTTCAAGTTCCTAGACGAGTTTATTATAGGATTTACTATTACGGTATATAAAACTACTCATTATTATTATTATAGTAAATATTATTCATAGAAATAGCGAGATTAAACAGTGCATAGAGATTTAAGAATCTACTTTACATGTAATATTAAAATTGTGAAATAAAAAAATATTAAACGAAGCACATATCAAGAATGATAAACTATGATGTATAAACACGATTTGAAGTCTGAAATCTTTATGTTTTTAACAGATGTGTATTTTAATCATACAATGTAACAAGAAATAATAATTGGAAAGTTAACTTGTACGTAATTTAATCTAAACTTATTTGGGATTTGGTATATTAAATTGCCAGTATATTTTTAGATTATGTAAGATAATAGCAAAACGTTCAGGACACTGTTATTTGGTGTCATTTTCAGTTGAAACACTTATTTAATAAAAAAAATAGGCCCTAATCACTATAAACTGATGCACCCATTGCTGTAAAGAAATTGTTTACAGTTGTAAAATATATTTTGTATAAAAGGAGTTTTTCATATTAATAAAAACCATCTATGATCTGTAATGTTTGTTACGAAACTATGGTACACATACACATCTCTGCATTCTTCTCGAAGACTACGATTTGCTCATTTCTTTCCTACCACGACTAATATATAATTATAAGCTACTCAGCTAGTTATCTTTCTTCACTATCCTTCAGCCGAATTAATCTATGACTGGGCTAAGTTATTCAATACTTAGCATGGAAGGTCAAGTCATATTGAACTAAAATGTCTACATTACCACAGTGAAAAATACGGTGATATTATCGGTTGTTTTGAATAAGCACGTTTGAGTTCCGAACAGTTTTGTTATCAAACATTTCGATAAAACTCAAATTAACAGAACACGTTTTTGCACTATCGTTTCTTAATGCTGAATTGGCCTTATTGATGATGCTTTAAACCGATGCTTTAAAACATATCTGTTATTATAGTAAAATGAAGTTAAAACTTGATTAGTTTGATTTAAACATTTTAAAATCAACCAATGTTTTATGTATTAAATAAAACAATGGAGTGTGTAGAGTGAGAAATATGGCAAAACAACTAATGTTGATACTTTTTATAATACTGTATTGGAAATGTTCCGATTCTTTCGCTTTATAATCACTACATCGTAAAAATTAGCAAATATTTCGTTCCATTATTTTTCATCTATTATTTTTGAAAATTGAAAAAAAAATATTTTGTTTTGACTTGTCTCCTAGATTTTGGGACATTTGTATTACATATTCCAAACTCAAACACACCAATGTACCAATATTCACAAGAACATGTACTAATATTCATCACAATATGGACTTTTTTAAACTGATGATCGATAAGATGAGCTACCTGGCTACATTAAGCCAAGTAGCTTTCAAATAATAATATCAAACTATTTTATCACAAAAAGTAACGTGTCGCTAAATTAATGTATATTAAGAAAGTTACTTTCTACTACGCGAAGTTTTCTTACCAAATTTTTCTTAATGACAGCTAATTATCACCAAGCGCTATGATAATTATAAGATTTAAGCTATGCGTTAGTTGTGTGCGAATTAATTACTAAATTTTTAACTCAAAAGATGATTTCTTTAAAATTAAGTAGATTTTATCCTCAAACGTTAAACACAAAGGATACTATGGTTCTGCAACCTAACGGTGAAATGTACATCTGCTTCCAAACTCTATCAGCAACTGTGCAAAGCTTATTGCTACTTTAACACCTGGCGGCGATGAGTGTAACTAATTAGTCAACACTATAGACAGTTCACCATTAAGGAGTTGCAAAACGATGATATTATAATGGTATACTGTCATACTTTATTATATCGATCGTAGCTTCCCTTTCTTGAGCAAATCTTTACCCATAATATTACTCATATATAGCTCACTAGATAAGAAAAGAAATTTAAATATCTAATTATATTTAAGTTTAGTATTGCACATTACATATTAAATTGGCTTTTTTACATTCTGCTGACTCCTTTAATAATCAAAAACTAACCAATAAATAATAATAATGAATAAATAATCAAATGTGTTTTAAACATCTGTTTATCATTCTTAACTTAATATAGTCAATTACTGTAATTGAAGTTTTAAATGCATTTTAAAGGCTATAAATTTTACCTGCATTTGATGATGTTTTCATTATTATGTGCATAGGTTGATAAAATTTACGCATACCTAAAATTTTTAAAACATAATAAGTTACAAACAAAGGTTTTTTTCACTTAAACTAGTTTGGATAAGTTGTGTTTAATTATATAAGTGAAACCAATAGGTCTGATAAGTGGAAACGTTTGTAAATCAAAGTTCATTCAGCCTGCTAATCTCAGTGCTTACATAACAGAGAATATTGTTGCTCTGTTGGAAACAGTTCAAACTCCAAGACATGTAGGTCTCCCGAAACACTCATTCCATTCAGTGAAGTAGTGAGGAGCGTGCTTCTATTATTCTAGCCCGACATGGAGTCTAGTTGGCAAAAAATTATCCCCCAGCTGGATTATATTTTGTAATAACCAACGACAAACTCTCGGTATGACAAAACTACAAGCGACCCCTTATTTGTTCTCTCTTTATTTTAGCATTTAGCATCTAAGTTAAAGGTCCCACATCTGCTGAAAAATCCTCACTCCACCCGCAAAACAGATCATAAGTTGCTAGATTAATATAAATTAGTTCATTTTGTGACTTTAGTATTCATTTTTTAATTGAAAACTTGTAAGTTGTTGGATTTAATCAATGTGGATTCAAATTCGTTTCTAATTTTTCATCTGTTGATCTCAAACAATATGAGTTCGTCTGAACCAGAATGGAGTATAGTTTCTTGCAAGTTCTTGCTCGCGGCATGTGTTCTCTCAGACATGAGGCAAGTTCTCCCTTTTTGTCTACTATCGGGATAAAATTTTGTTTGGTTCATTCTTCAACAGGTATATAGAAAACTGACTAAAAAGAACAGCTCCTTCGGTTAGAATTAGGCAGTGGATTAGTTAGTTTGCGTTAGCATTAACATTTCACCACTGCTGTCTCAGCTGAAATGTGCAGTTTATAATATCAAGTGAAAGAAAACTAAGCGTGTTTTCAATTCATAAGCCACTTTTATAGGTAACATTACACTGTTACTATCTACAAGTTACATGTGTTACTAGGGAAATTAATCAAAATCTCTTTTCAGAATGTACAGAGTTGATAATTTAACAACTGTGTCTAGCAATCTAAAATAATATATTCTTGATCAGTTTAAATAAAACAATAATTTTCGTATTATAATCCTGGTTCTATTTTTGACTAAGCAGGTTCCTACCTGCATTGCCCAAGTTATCAAATACGCACTTCAATTTAAGAATATCCTGCTACATCTGGTCAACCTCTCCTCCACCACTCTTTTTTCCACATTTCTTTAAATGAAATTTAATTGCTTATTGTAAACGATGCTAATTATATTAGTAACGAAACTTCATACGAATCGAATATTGGTTACATTTGTGTATATATCCATTGTAAACTATGCAAGGCGTCTCTTTTATTTCTTTTATGTAGAAAGTAAACTAGAAACTGTAAAGACATTTACATCTTGTAATGTCGGTTTACTCGTGCTTTGTAAATATGACTCTAGTTAATTGCTTTAAGACTAGATTAACCCATTTATATTTACAAATTGGAACTTCTTTGGTACAATGTTACTGGTTTAGAATAATCACATTGGCGTTCCTAGTAGTTTTGTTTCAAATTACTTTGTTTATTGACTAATTATTTGAACACTTTAATTGGAGTATCACTGCTTGATATTGACTGAGTGTTCCTTATGCTTTAACAGCACTAAGCTATTGTTATAGTAAAACCAAGTTAAGATCTGATTAGTTGTGTTATATAAATTTTGAAAAGCAACCAAAACTTTTATTTAAAATCCGCACAACTAACATAGACTATGTGGAGTATGACATTGCAGAGTATGCAAACCGCGGAGTATTATAAAAATTCATCTTTGATACTTTGATATCGTTGATATTGTTTGATATTGTATTGGATATTGTTCTATTTGTTTTATTTTAATATAATTAATTCATTGTAAAAATAATCGGTTTATTTTGGTTGATTATATTTTTATTATTTTAAATAGTCAAACTGAAATATAAGTTTCGATTCCAAAATCTTATAGATCGCATAATTATTTACTTATGTGTACTCATCTTAATATCATTAAGGCAGCAGAATACCATCGTTTTATGAAGTCGTCCAAGTCTCGGAATTATACGAGTATATGGCTAGAGTTAGCAAAGTTTATTATTTGAATAATGCAAACTAGTCTTACTGTAAAATTAATTGACTCATTAGCCAATGATTATGTAGCTACTACCATTAGCTGAGGATCATCATCATATCCATTTGAAATGACATATCAAACGATTTTTCCGGTATAAATACGGTCACTGGGAAGATATTTCGTTAAACTCAACTATTTGGAATTATTGGACTTCATTCATCACAAACTGTGGCATTTATAATAATAATAAGTAGGGTGATCTACTTGGCTGCATTAAAATTTCAAATAAAAACACTCGAAATCTATAGTATTAGTAGTTATAAAATGTAGGTTCTGGGACAGGACCTTTGACCCCTGTTATCTCTCTGCGGGGGGTCCTTATCAGTGATAACCTTTGACATTTTCCGCATATTTTAAGATAAGCACGTGCCAGATAACCTTGACCCCAATTAAAAAGCAATTGACCTCAATTAAATAACAATTAGATAAGCCCGCGAGGTCGCTACTATTGTTTACGTTTCGTTATCGGCACGCGCCGGTTCGTATCGCGAATTCTTCACCTCTAGGTCATTGAAGTTGATATTATTATTTACTTTCATCCCACTTTGGCGGAGAAAAAAACATTAAAATGTCAGAAGAACAAAGAAAAGCTTACAATTTAAGAGTTTTGAGAAATAGGTATCAAATATTCTACGAGAGACGTGAAGGTGAACGAATTCAGAGCTCTTTCGTTTCATCTTCGACTTGGACGTGGGGTGATTCAAAATATTACAAAGCACAGGTTTCACGTCCAACGGATACAAACAACTGCGTACAAGACTCTCAAGTTTCAAGTAGTGGCAGCTAGCTCTAAGGATGAAGATTTGAGACCGGTTACAACTTTTCATAAAACTTATAATTGAGAGTAATAAAAATTTTGTGAAAGATTTACTAGTAAAAAAAAAAAATAATTTTATAATTTTGTTTTGATGTCTTAATAAAGTTAGAAGAGAGTTTCAGAAGATGATTGGTACAATTCATTCGTAAACTTCAAATTGCAGAGAAAGAAAAAAAGGATTGTTGAAGATTTACTAGTAAAACAATTTTATGTATATATGTTTAATATAAATATAACTTTTTTACTGAGGTATTAATTTTAATTTGTGTTAACATCCCAATAAAGATAGAAGTGTGAAAGATTCAACAGCTCAGAAGATGATTGGTATAATATTCATTATACTAAGCTTTGATATCAATTGACCTGACCTCTGATAAATGTTTTATCTAACAACCAATTTAATTTTAAAGTAAGCGGTATTGTTTGATCCACCGAAACATGCTTGCAACGTCTGCTCTCCTGATAATATCACATTTTTACTTGTCCTTTATTTACCCTTGTTTACTACATTTTTGTCGACACGTGGTCACCTTAAACCTTTAGAATGATTAAAACTGTAAATTTCTATCAACACGTGTTCGCCTTTAACCTCAAACGTCAGTTCTGGATGGGTATATAGCGTTCTCCTCTTCAGAGAGTTGATCAAGTTCAATTTTCGACTTCTACTCGTCCGCTTCTCACTTAACAAGTAAGTACAACTATAAAATAGTGTGATAGAAAATGGAAACCTTGCGGTGTTAACACAAGTTTTCTATCGCACTTTTAAAATAATAATAAGTACTTAGTTTTATGGAGCAGAGAATGGAAACCTTGCGGTGTTAACGTAAGTTCTCTGTTATTAGTAATTTATTTTAGACCAGTGTGATAGAAAATGGAAACCTTGCGGTGTTAACACAAGTTTTCTATCGCACTTTTAATATAATAATAAGTACTTAGTTTTATGGAGCAGAGAATGGAAACCTTGCGGTGTTAACGTAAGTTCTCTGTTTAGCTAGACATACACAATTATTATCATAAACAGCTTTAATTAATGTAAAAACTTATTATTTTTTAGTGTCGAAGTCTCAACTAGGGTTCGTGCGTCTAACTGAAAACGCTTTTCCTCCACATAGAAGCTCACCTTCAGCTGCTGGTTTTGATTTATGTAGTGCCTATGATTATGTAGTACAGAAATTTGGCAGACAATTAATTAAGACAGATATAGCAATTAAACTACCTGAAAAACTGTTATGGTAGAATAGCACCTAGATCCGGTTTGGCTCTACATCATTTCATTGATGTTGGAGCAGGTGTAGTTGACAGGGACTATACGGGGAATGTAGGTGTTGTACTATTTAATCATTCAAATCAAGACTTTGTTATTAAAAAAGGAGACAGGATAGCACAACTGATTTGTGAATTAATACTGTATCCTGAGTTATGTGAGCTTTCTGACGTGGGAGAGACCGTGAGAGGATCACATGGGTTTGGGTCTAGTGGTGTGTAGTATTAAAATAATTATAAACTTTTAAGATTTATTTAAGTTAAAATAAAATATTATATTTTTGTTAACTTTTGCAAGCGTTTAACAGGTTAACTAATTTTCTTTTTTTCTTTTAATGCAGAAAATGGAGCAAGCCCATCATGTCGTGGAAACCGTGGATTCTGACAATGAATCCATGAGATCTGATGCCGTGGTTGACCAACCAAAGAAAAGCACTTCTTCTTCTTCAAAAGTAGAGGGTGCGTTGATCAGCTTGATAGTTTTGATTCAAAATTTGTATACGATTGGGTTAAATTCTTTGGATATGTGGGAGAAGGCAGTCAACGGACTAAAAAAATGCGAAACTTTGAAAAACAACTTTGACGCTATGGCCCTAGTGTTTGACTTAACACAACTTATGAACGTTTTTTATTCCAATGTACATATTAACCCAGTAGATCTTAGTCAAGAAAAGGTCCCGTTGCTCACTGCAGAAGTTAAAACATACGATGAAGTAATGTCTTTTTTTAAACCAATTTTAAGTAAAAAACCGTTGAAAGGGAAAAAATACACACCTGAAATAGTTAATGCTGTAATTCAATGTTTAAATTATATTCTTTCGGGCTCATCTAAAAATGAAGAAGAAGAAAAGAAAAGTAGCAAGAGAGGTAGATCAAAACAGTTAAAACAAAAATCTGTTAAAAAACTTAAGAAATCTCGATCAGCCTCAACCTCCTCGTCTTCTTCTTCTTCATCTTCTTCTAGTTCATCGTCTTCATCAGACTCATCTTCTTGCAGTGAAGACACGGAATCTGAATCAGACTTTGATAGTCTTTTTAGAAGTAGGAAAGGGAAGGGTCCAATAGTCTTAAGTCAACAATTTCAATGTTTAAAAAATAAGAAAAGATTAAGGTTTACTTCTCCAGGAGAGCAGGGTACGCATTTAATAAAAATCGAAATTACTAAAACAAAAGACCTAAAGTATTGCAGTTCAAGTAGCATGTATTGGCAGATGGTATCAAAAAAAGGCTTGTTTTTTGATTGATTCCACTAAAGGTGATGAAAAGGAAGCTCTAAAAAAACTGTCTTCTATTTTAACTATTTTTGGTAAGAAGGTTAAAAACATTGAAAATACAAAATTAACGGTGATTGATCAGAAAGTAAAGAAGTAAACATATTATGTAAATAGGGTTAGTTAAGTGATATTTCTTTCTTCTATCTTAACCACTTTAGAAATTTTTTTTTTTTTTTTTCAGATTAGTTTACATTCAAATTTTACAATGGCTAAGAGATCACACTCCAGTTTAGCCGGTGATGAACAGGCTATGGAAGTAGATGCTCTACCTACAAGATTGACTAAGCGGAGACGTCTTGAAGTTGTTACTCGTGTTGATGAGTTTATCGAGATAAAAACCGCTTTCAAGGGAATACTTAAAACTTTTTTTCCTTAAAAACAGTGATTTGAATTTATTAAATATTTGTGATTTTCTCCAACAACATGAGGATAAACTCGAACGTTTAATTAACAGGGTCATAGCCGAAAGTGATGCTATTAAGTTTAATATTGTGCTTGAGTGTACTTATGTAAAACCTCTTACCCAAGAGGTAACACCTCGCGCATTCAAAACCAGAAACAAGAAGGTTTTGGAAGAAACTTCCATTTCCAGAGTTGTACAAAAAATGTTTTAGAAAAATTTGTAGAGAAGAGAGTGAACAGTTAAGCAAAGGGAGTGGGTGGACTCTTCTACATATTGATGGGATTTTAGTACGATTCAGCAGGTACAAACCGCTTAGAGGTAGTACTTTCATACCTTTACCATCAGCAATAGTGCTTAAAAAAGCAGTAATCAATCCGATGAACTTACATGATAACGAGTGCTTTAAGTGGGCAAATTTTATGTCATTATGTTAAAGGTGTGCACAGGGAGCGCGTAAACAACAGATACTTTGATTTACAACATAAATTTAATTTTAACGGTATTCAGTTTCCAACACCTCTAAATCAAGTCGGTAAATTTGAAAAAAACAATCCGACTGTTAGTATAAACGTATATGGACTTAACAAGAATAATGAGGTGTATCCTCTGAAAGTGGTTAAGACTGAGAAGAAAGATCACATAGATTTGTTGTTATTTTCTAACAATGTAGGAGTAAGCCACTATTGTTATATTAATAATTTTTCTAGATTAGTACGTGTACAAATGACAAAACATGAAGTAAAGGCAGCTTTTTGTAAAAGTTGTTTAAAACATTTTCAAGGCTTACGTGCTAAAAAACTGTTAAAAAAACATAGAAAAGACTGTGTTCCTAACAAACCCGTAAAGGTTGTTATGCCTCATCTTACAGATAATGAGGATGATCCTACTTATTTATCTTTTAATAACTTTCATTTTAAGTATAAAGTACCTATAGTATGTTATTGTGATTTTGAGTCTATTCTAAAAAAACCTAGCTCTGAAGAATGTAACAAACAATCTCAACATGTAACAGTAAAAGAAATACATGAACCAATGAGCTTCTGTGCATATTTTGCTATCAACGAAAATATGTTACCACTAGAAATTGTAAACAGTTTGCCTAATGAGCCCTATCTCTATCGAGGTCCTAATGCCGGTTTAAAATTTGTAGAGTACATTAAATCTATAGCAAATCTGATTGGTGATTTGTTAAATGTAAACGTACCCATGTTACCTCTTACTAGGGAAGAAAGTGATAGATTTAAGTCAGCCACCCACTGTGAATGTTGTAACACAGAATTTAGTGAGGCTCTTAATGCTCCTTGTAGAGACCATTGTCACTTAACTGGTAAATTCAGAGCAGTGTTATGCGGTTCTTGTAATTTAAAAAGACAAGATCAAAAATCTCTTCCCGTTATAATTCACGGTAGTTCTAATTATGATACCCATTTTATTATTAAACATTTAGGACTTGATCAAAATAAAGTTGATGTTGTTCCTAACACCAAAGAGAAATACATTTCTTATGTAAAACACACAGATAGCGGTATTAAATTAAGGTTCATAGATAGCTTTAGGTTCATGGCAAGTAGTCTAAGTTCTTTGGTTAAAAATTTGAAAAATGATCAATTTATTCACACAAAAAATGTTTTTTTCGTGATGAAGACTTGTGTCTTGTAACGAGAAAAGGAGTGTATCCATATGAGTTTACCGATAGTTGGGAGAAACTTGATGTAACTCAACTCCCTGCTAAAGCGCAATTTTATAATAGTATGGGTTTAAGCGAAATATCGGACACGGACTATGAACATGCTGAAAAAGTATGGAATACATTTAACTGTCAAACCCTCGGTGATTATAGCGATTTGTATCTGAAAACCGATGTGTTGTTACTCTGTGATGTATTTGAAAACTTTAGATTAGTTTGTATAAATAATTATGAATTAGATCCAGCACATTATTTTACCTTACCTAGTCTTACCTTTGATGCTATGCTAAAAGTATACTAAAGTTGAACTTGAGCTGATTCATGATTATGATATGTATATGTTTATCGAAAAGGGGATAAGAGGAGGAATTACCCAATGTGTTAAACGCTATGCAAAAGCTAACAATAGTTATTTAGGATCATCTTTTGATGCTGGTAAAGATGTTAGTTTTCTTACTTACATTGATGCAAATAATTTGTATGGTTTTTCAATGTCTCAACCAATACCGAAAGAAAACTTTAGATGGTTAAAAAAGGGAGCGATAAAACATTTTGATGTTATGACAAAGCCTGATGAAGGAGAAAATGGTTACATTCTAGAGTGTGATCTATCTTATCCACAACATCTTCATGAGGAACATAATGATTTACCTTTTCTCCCTGAAAACAAACGTCCTCCAGGATCAAAACAGATCAAGCTGTTAACAACATTAACGGATAAAAAAAAATATGTTTGTCATTATTTAAACTTAAAACAAGCTTTGCAAAACGGTCTTGTGTTGAAAAAGATTCATAGAATTCTAAAGTTTTCCCAGAGTTGTTGGTTAAAACCTTACATAGATTTTAATACTAAAAAAACGAAAAGAATCAAAAAACGATTTTGAGAAAGAATTTTACAAATTACTAAACAATGCAATGTTTAGAAAAACAATTGAAAACATTAGGAAAAGAATTGATTTAGAACTAGTTACTAATAGCAAAAGAGTAGATAAGTTAGTTTCAAAGCCTAATTTTAAGAATAGAATAATATATGGTGAAAATATTGCAGCTATTGAGCTATCCAAAGATAAGATTTGTTTTAACAAACCAATTTATGTAGGATTCACTGTCTTGGAGTTGTCCAAACTTCACATGTACAACTTTCACTACAACATTGTAAAACCTTTTTATGGTAACAAACAAATCAACATTTTATATCTTGATACAGATTCTTTTTTGTATGAAGTATTTACTGAGGACTTGTATGAAGACTTTGAGAATCCTATTCTAAAGCAACACCTCGACTTATCCAACTATCCTTTTGATCATAAGTGTTTTGATGCATCTAAACAAAAAAGCATTAGGCAAATTTAAAGACGAATGTACAGGGATTCCAATTGTAGAGTTTGTAGGTTTACGACCTAAACTTTATGAAGTATTTACTGAGGACTTGTATGAAGACTTTGAGAATCCTATTCTAAAGCAACACCTCGACTTATCCAACTATCCTTTTGATCATAAGTGTTTTGATGCATCTAACAAAAAAGCATTAGGCAAATTTAAAGACGAATGTACAGGGATTCCAATTGTAGAGTTTGTAGGTTTACGACCTAAACTTTATGCCTACCGCACAACAAATGATGATTATTTACAAGAATCCAATAATCTAAGATTGAAAAAAGCTAAAGGAATTTCAAAGGCTGTAGTGGATAAGACTATAGTTTTTCAAAACTATTTAGATTGTTTGTTTAAAATGAAAATATGAGAAGAGATGTAAGAACTTTTCAATCAAAGAAGCACAATGTAAAAACTGTAGTAATTAACAAGTTAGCTTTAAGTAATAAGGATGATAAGAGATATGTTTGTCCAAACAACATCAACACCCTAGCATATGGTCATTATAGCTTGTAAGTTCTTGACTTGTCATTTTGTGCTTGTTATTGTGAGAATAAACAGCTTTTTAATCAAAAACTTTGTTTTTAATTCACAACCTTTTCATATATGACATACGCTTGTATGTTTCTTTCAAGGTGATTAGAAAAAGGAAAGAAGAAAAAATCGAAATAGAGTAACATGTTCCTTTATTGATAAATACAGAAATCTACATAATTTTTTTAACAATACCAGACAATGGTAAATATTGAATTAAAGCATCATGAATGATCAAACAGTAGGCTGCCGTATTAGCAGGTATTGCAGCAGACGTTTGAATTTCCAGTCGTATATCCAGTGATCCTGATTTTAACGTTTCCACTTGCTTAGAACAGTCAATAACAAATAAAGGAGTTTTAGCTAAATATGTTGTTTTATCGAGACAAGGTTGATCATCACATCCTGAATAATAAGAAGATTGAAATCTTGTATACAAGTCATACATTAATGATTTGTTGCTGTTCAAGTTATCATATGGATAGTACTTGCTGTTGAGGTAAAGTTTCACATTTTCTAGATGACACAAATCAAAATGAGATGCATTTTTAGCAGCGTTATCTTTACGATTTGTTTGAAAACCTAGTATGACGTAGCGTGGCTTTTCCATAACTGAACTAGTTTTAACTGTCCATGTTTGAAACTGCGAGGCTGGTAAAGATGGATATTCGTTTAACTGCCATCTTCTAAAAGGAATAGAAATGGGTTGATCTTTATCTACAACTTTTAAAAGAGATAATTTTATATTGTCTTCAACTTGTACGTAAGGTACTTTCCAAATAACTTTTGCCAAATTTATTTTAAAATCATGTAAAGCAGCTCCACTCTGAATGATGGCATTCTTATCACTTGATGCTCTCAAAAGTACCAATTCCTGTTTAACATTTAATAAAATATGATTATAATCTTCTACAAATCCAAGAAGCAATTTAAGTGGTACACAAAAAGAAAAGTTAGTTCTATCACTTAAATTTTCTACTGATGTAATTTTCCAACCAGCATTTTCCATCCAGTTGACATCACTTGGGCGAGATGTAAGTATATTTTTCATTGTAGTCGTAATACCAACATTTTTAACTCTATCAATTTCTGTACCACACAGTTCGTATCGTATTTCATCAAACAAAAATGACATAGCATTATTTACCAACTCCGTAGTTATATCATCAGAATTGTCCGCAACCTTTATAATTTTTCCCTCAATCAGAAGGAAACTTCGACTTGGTAATGTGTATACATCTTGTTGGTGAACTGGAATTCTAATTTCATCACTATTCTTTAATGAATTCGAAGAGTATGGATTGTGAGAATGCCATTCAATATTAATTACTGAATCATAAAAATTTACATTTTCACCAATATCCAGTATCCCGTTCATGATGATAAAGGTGATTTAAAATATTCCTAGTGAGTTAAGAAATATGCGGTTCCTCAATGTTAACGGCTTCACTGTTCGAGGAATACTGACATTTGGTGTAGTATGAAAGGTTTTAACTAACTTTTTTTTAGAAGATGCAGAGGTTGAGTTAAACACCAAGCCCATAGTTATTTTCCTGCTTTCTCTCTAATGTGAACGCGTAAATTAATGTTTTCACCTCTGAAATTAATTAAATCTCCGTTCTGATCTTCTAGTTTTATGTTAAATTCTGATAAATTATTTTGTTTGTAAATTGGAAGATATTGTACTGATTCAGGTCTTTCAACAATTTTAAATCCAGGTCCAACCACTGGATAAAATTCATGTAATACGTGTCCTTCGATTCCGTCTCTATATGAACCTCCTACAATATTACAAGTGATTCGTATGATATCAACTTTGTTAATGGCCACTTGACTTGATGATACATGCCATTTATTTGCATCCAATATCTTGATATCTTTATCTATAAACCCAAGTAACGAACCTAAATTGTGAGGTTTCGAAACGTCTATTCTCTTAGAACACCATATTTCACTTTTAAGTGTATTGTTGTTTGCTTTTAACTTGAATGTTGTAGTCGGATCTATTTCTTTCAATTTATTGTTAATATACTTATGAATGTCTTCTATTTCATAAGATCCTGTTGGAAGAGATATTGTATTGGAGCCGATGTAAAGTACGTTATTGATATTTTCTTCAATATTGGGAATTGAATTGTAAGTCATTAAATCCAAAAAAACCCATTTCCCAGTCATTAGATCTTGATAAATCTAAAGGAGGAAACAACGTACACTTGAGATCAGACGATCTTCCTGTAACACAAATCATTTCTTCACGAACAAAAAGTCTAAACACAAATGACCGCAGTTAAAAGTATTTTCCTTCTGCCTCGGAAAGTAATTGTATTTGATTGTAACGTGATGGGGTCCACTGTTAAAGTAATCCTCTAACTCGGTCGGCGGTCTTAAATTACCAAAACTGTCAAAGTATTCTACGTTATATCCACGTTTCACATAACATACCCAATGTGTACCTTTTCCATTTATACTATCTAAATTAACAACTGCAGATTCATTATCGTTAATTTTAGGCGGTAACAGGTCTCTCATAAATACTCCTCTAAAGTATGGTAACTTTAGAAGCTTAGCACATTTTAAAATGTCAAACTGTGATAGCGGTTTACTTGGAAGCTCATCTATTATTTTCGATGAATATTTTTTTTTTTTTTTAATCCTGATCCGGAATACGGTTTTAAATATAACCCCTTTCCCTTTAAGGTTTTTTTCATTTGCTTTGTTTTGTTCTTGTTTGTCTTTGTTTTCTTATTGTTTTTTATATTTTTATTTGTTTTCATCTGTTTCCTCTTCTGTACTGCTTTCTTCTTCTTCTTACTTATTGACCCACCACTTAATTTAGATTTCGCTTTCATAATATTTGTAACTGCCCACGCTGCGGCTTTTTCACCTACACTTGAATCTGATGCTTTAAATCTATTCCAAGCCTTTTCAGCTAAGATTCTGTCAGCGTATGCTCTGTTATTAGTATCTTGATATTTTAAGTACGCTATATCATGTTCCTTACAAGCTGCGTCTAAACCGTTAATTCCTGGATCGTTTTCTACTTAATCTCTTTTGTAAATCTGTACCAGGACCGCAGTACTGATAACCTCCAGGTAAATGTAATTCAAAAGGTAAAATGTCAATTCCTCGATTTATAATAGCACTTGCAGTTTTTCCAATTGTACTTAACAGTCCGGAGCCACAATAACGACTGAAGCGGTTGTTTCGCACAGCCATTACTTAAATACATCTAAGAGACGTCTTCACTTACTGGGGACTCTACTTTAACTGAAAAAAGATCAAGCCAATTTATGTTTTTATATTTTATAACTTTATTTATCCATTCGGATTTAGTCATCTTTTTCTTACTCCTTTTGTGAATTTGATAATAAATTGCGTAGGTTATGTCGGCAATATTTTCTAGAAAATATAATTTGTTCACAGCATCGTACAGAAACTTAGGTTTAGACAGATTTGATATGGTAGCACTCTTTGCATCAAGTTCTTTAGTTGTTTTATTAAGTATTAATGTGTTATCTCTTAAATATTGCACATTAACAGCATGTTTATTGAAGTATTTTAAATTTACAATGTCATACTCCTCAACCGGTTTACTAGCACTGCATATAACTTTATTTTTCGCATCAAACTTTCCATTTTCAATCCTTAAACAGTCTTCGATGGAATCTTTTAAATATTGCACGTTAACTACATCTTGTAAATTTGAAGGTTTTCCAACATTTGATATTTTTAGATTTTCTGCATTAAACAAACTCCCATCTTTGGTCCTTAACAGACTATTGTTTTTGATATAGTTTAAATTTACAACATCGTTCTTCTCGGTAGGTTCTCTGACATTACACAGTTTCTTATTTTGCATATCATAATTGCCTTCGGTAGTAAGTTCGAACCCTTCTCCTTTTGGACCTCTAAGAACCTTAGTCGATCGTGAATGGTGACCAAATTTATCAACACTCATGATACATGTATATCATGTGAGGAATAGAAATAAAATGAACAATATTCAACTTGATAACAATATTTATTTTATTTTTTCACTACAAACGTTTTTTTTGACAATACAGGTTCTAATTCAAGTAGTTCTTCAATGATTGAGTTGATTTCATTTGAATGACCTGTGTTCCCTGCTTGTTGAGATGCTAATAATAACCTCAATCGATCTACAAGTTCATTTGGATCGTCAAAATAGACATAATTAGGTGCGGTGTTTTGTTAAATTAATACCGCTCCCGGTAGCTTCTTTATTTACCAAATCAGAATATGTTGACATGTGATGCTCTTCAAGTGTTGGTACTCGATTAATCAGAGGAGCAATTATATTTTTATATTTACTTCCTCTGTTAGATCTAATTTTTCCTGTTGCTGAATAATTCACTCTATAAACGTTAGTTTCTCTCAAAATGTCAGCATATGCATTTAAATCCTCTTCAGTATAAATATAATCGTTTGGAATGTTCATAACTATTAATTCATAAAGACCGGGTGTACCTTTATATCTTTTTCCATCTATTAAAATATCATCAACATGAATATCTATTCGTTTGTCTCCTATCATCCAAGAATCACCATCGATTCGAATACCATAATTATGGTCTAGAGTTTTACCTCCTTGTATAAGTTTTAGAAAATAATCTCTATTAATTTTCCCCTTAAACTCACGTTCTACAAATTCCTTTGCAAGTTTTTTTCCTTGGGGTGTTTTTAATAATTCCTGTCCAGTTGTTGACTCGTATACCATTTCCTCGTCAAATTGCTTTGGCGGCGGTGGTGTATTCATTTCAATATCGTTATTATCATTTGTTAATTCAGTTTCCATATAAGAATCATGACTTGCTAATCGTTTTGCAGAAGGAAGCTCTTCACTATTACCATCATCATATTCATAATCACTCTCATAATCAGGTTGAGTTGGAAGATTTAGGCGAGGCTTTCTCTTAACTCCTTGAGGATGTTGAGGTAAGTAACGTTTCGCAGGTGTTTCTTCATGGTCTTCTAAACTTTTCCTCTTAAGTTCTTTCTTAACTTCTTGTTGTTGTTGTTGTTGTTGTTGTTGTTGAAGCTGTTCACCCTCCTCAACTAGTTTTTGTAACGGTTCTGATATTGGTTTTAATTTGTTTTCCACATATCTTCAGTTTCTATAAGGTCACGTTTAAGTGTTCTATGTTTTCGTTTTATATTTTTCCGGAGTTCTGTAATTTCTTTGATAATATCTTCTTTTGTTTTGTTAATTTTTTCATTCTCAATTGGTTCGCATTGATCGTCCTCTGCTGCTTTACTCTCCATCTTTACTCCTTGATCGTCAAACATCGACTGAAGGAGTAAATGAAATGCAAAACGATTTGTAACCTCTCCCTTTATAGTGTTACAAACGTATCAAATCCTGATCGATAACGTCCTTTATTAACTTGACTTTCTCTATCGATAACAATAAATTTATTGTTTCCTTGATCCCATACCCTAAAGCAAATAGTTTTAAATGTATCGAAACTCATGTCAGGGTTTACATGATCATGGTAGATATGTTGCAAGTTACGATCATCTTGTTTGAAAACAACTATAAAATTAGCATTATCACGTACCAACTGTTTTGGAATGTAAACTGTACGTTTGACAAATATAAAACGTGTCAACATCATTATGTCTTCCCATGGAGAAGTAATTTTTTTATATTAGTTTGTTTACCACAAGCTACATCATCAAAAATCATTATGGAATTCGGTTTCACTTCACTTGGGTGTGGGACTTCATCGTTGTCTGAAAACGAAAAGTATCCAATCTCAGGAAGTTTTTTTAACACACATTCCAAAAACTCATACTTTGATTGATACAATGATTTCGAGAATATATAAATATTCTCAAAAAACAGACCTTGCGGAGAAAATAATAAATTTAACATTAAGTTCGTTTTTCCGCAGTTGGAAGGACCGCAAATTATACATCTTATAGAATTAGGTAATAATTTACCATGATGTTTTTTGTATTCTGAATTCTTCTCCTTTATTATCATATCTAAATTTATAACAGAAAAAATTATTTTTTTGTTTTTCAAACTTCATTATAGAAGATCTACTTTATCAATCCAACTGTCATGTGATTTATCAAATCCTAACCAACGCACTAAAACTTTATCACCTTTTTTTCCTAACAATCTTTTCTACTAAATACGTGTCTTTGTAATTGGTTTTGCTTAGTTCCTCTTGATAGAATCCTCCTTTAATGACATTTCCTTTATCATCTCTTAATATATATGTAATAGGTTTCGTTAACTGTACTTTATATACAGTATATATTTCATTGCTCCATTGAGGAAAATAACCTTTAGTAAACACTTTAGATTTTTTGCTTACTCTAACTGGATCACCAACTTTGAATCTTTGTTTTAACTGAGGAGTTTTACGGGTTTTAACAATCCTTAATAAAATATCTCTCTCATTTAGATTTGTTTACATCAACAGGTTTGACTCCTATAGTTCTGTGAACAGTATTGTTATATACGTTTACAAGCTTTGGTAATAAACCGAGCCAGCGGTAACTACCTTGTTCACTAAACGCTCTCCACATTTTACTTTTCAGTGTGCGGTTAAACCTTTCAACGATTACCGCTTTTTTATCTGAGAATGTATGATAATGATTTATATTGTACTTATTTAGTAACGATTTAACTCTAGAATTGAACCATTCAGTTCCCTGGTCAGTCTGAAAACGTTTCATAGGATATTTTAATAATATTGGTTTTAGAACTTTCTCAATTTCAAGCCCACTTTTAGACTTCAACGGTATAGCAATTGCAAATTTACTGAAACAATTAATAATTGTCATTATATATTTAAAACCCTTATTTTCTTTTTGAAATGGAATCATTTCCACTAAATCTGCTTGATATAGATCATTAATACCCTTAAGTTCAACATGACGAGTATGAAAATTCCTACGTGCTTGTTTATGCAATTCTCTTGCAATACCAGTTCTAACAGCTAATGTATTCATCATGAGTTATACTCTGGTAGTGAAAAATAAAAACAACAATATATCATGATATAGTATTTTATTTGACAAGTTCACAGAAAGGTGATGCTCTCTTGTGTTCTTCTTGCGGATTGTCTTCTGGACTCCACTGATCCAAAGTAACACCGCAGCTAACGCAGGTAGTCGAATCACCAGTTCCAATGTAGTAAAACCCGGTGCTCACCATTTCTTCTATTGCAGGATATGATTTAGGCCACATCATAAAAGTCTCTTTCATAACCTTCTCAGTTTCAGCAACAGACCTTTTGTACTTGCAATAGTTGTTATAATCCTCCTTTATAAATTTACTCAGGTCACAATCTGGATTGTTGATTTTATGAACGAAATTTAAATGTCTAATAGTTAGTCTGGTGCTGTCTGACTGCCATCCGCATCCGCAGCAAATAAAATTCTCAAAATACTTTGTCCGATAAAATCCAGAGTTTGTTAAGTCCTTTTTAGTACAGTTGAAAATGTTACAACACCCATTAACGGTATCTACTGACATTGTTGTTGTTGTTAGAACAGCGCACGTACTAAAGACTATTACAAAAGAACAATTATTAAAAATACATTTGTTATCTATGAACTTTGAACAGATAATGATGTCATAACTTTATTTAAACAGTACGTACAATGTCTTTTCTTAACGTTATGCGGGTAGTGTTCTTTACATGTCATGCTTAAGACAATGTCTATATCACATTTCAAATTGCTGGGTAGTTTATCATATATATTTTCCACATCCTCAGAATGATTTACAATGAAATGTTTTGGGATAAACTTGACCATACCAGCCGACATATGTTTTGTATCCTTTTTGAAAACACTCCTTAAAGGCTAAATTGACATTTTCCATTTGTTTCTCCACAAGCTTTTGTGCATTGAACCATTGCAACAATACATGTACATTAATATAAGCACAATTGTGTGGACTGTGATTAAAACTACATTCTTTCATCGAACTCGGTTGTACAAATTGAGATCTCAAAATAGACAAATTGGGACAACCGAGATCTTCTATATTAATAACATTAACACAAAAATCTGACAGTAAACTAGTTATAAACTTTTGTTTTTCGTTTCCCTTCACATACACATTTCCGTTTATTTTAACATTTGAAAATATATCTTTCATTGAATTATACTCTGTAAAACCAGATCCCCAATACAGTCCATGGTATTGTCTCTCCAACCACAGCACCTGTTTTTGTATTTGTGGTGCGAGTTCATGAAAATTACACGGTGGCTGAAATAAATGGAGCTCATATATTTGTGCATCAGTTGAAATAAGAGCAAGTTCTTTTACTATAAATTCATTGTTACTATTTTTAAACCCTTGAAAATCTATTATGAACTCCATCTTCTTCTTCTTCTAGTGATGAGCTGTAAAATCACGTGGTTCTCTGACGTCAATAGACTGCTTCACCATTTGTCGGAATCCATTTTTCTCTAATAAAAAAAAAAAAGAAATAATTAATAACAAATAAGTGTTACTTACACTAAATATTATTCTAAGTAAAGTTGATTTTTAATCTTTTATACTTTTAGAAAGCGGCGGGATGAAAGTAAATAATAATATCAACTTCAATGACCTAGAGGTGAAGAATTCGCGATACGAACCGGCGCGTGCCGATAACGAAACGTAAACAATAGTAGCGACCTCGCGGGCTTATCTAATTGTTATTTAATTGAGGTCAATTGCTTTTTAATTGGGGTCAAGGTTATCTGGCACGTGCTTATCTTAAAATATGCGGAAATGTCAAAGGTTATCACTGATAAGGACCCCCCGCAGAGAGATAACAGGGGTCAAAGGTCCTGTCCCAGAACCTACATTTTATAACTACTAGTATTATATTATATTCTACTAACTGAAGTATAGAAATGTCATTAATATTATACACTTTTAACTACGCAAAGTGTTCTTATTTCAATAGTTTCATTAGTGGCTACACTATAAATAAAGTTGTGTGCGAAGTAACGACTAAAGATATGACTGAAAAATTAACTGTATTAAAATTAGTTTGATTTTATGAGCAAACTCTTAACCCAAAGGAAACTGCACTGCTTTCACCGAACAGTGAAACGTAGAACTGCCTTCAATATCTTGCGGCAACATAAAAGGATATAATACTAGCCTATATTCTACCACCTGGTGGCAGTTGCTGTAACTAACCAATCGAGTCTAATTACAGTACAATATTAAGGGATGTCACATCTATACAATGCTTTATTTATAAATGTCTTTTCATATGTCAACCAACTAATATTGTATAATGAATTTAGCTTCTCTTGATTGAGGACCAAATTTTTTCTATCAGCCAGAGGCTCACTAAATTAGGTTCGATATTTCATATTATAAAATTATTGGCTGAGCGCTAGCGAAGCCTATCACTCGTGGGGCGGTGATGTATAATTTTTTCTTCTGCCTTTCCTCTTGGTATCTTGAAATCGAAGTGAACTATGAGCGTTAAATTCTGCACGAAGTATTATTTATATACTAGTAACACTGAATACGATGATGGTGCTTTTCACTATATAGGATTTAGCAGAGCGCTAGCAAATAGTTTTTACATTGGTCTTAGATGGTAGATAACCATGTTAGTAACGAGAAACTAGCAATATAAATAAATTTATAAACAAAGTATGTACAATCATATAAGACTTTAACATGTAACGTTTTTATTCACAGAGTAAAGAGAAAATATAATAGAGTCAAAGGCAACGTTCAAAGTTGATGACAAGATTCAATTTCAGAGCACTCTTTTATTGTAGCATCCTGCCCAGCTTATCATAATTTACATTATTTTCAAACCTATTTTAATGAAAAAATGTGAACGTGTCGTGTAAAAAGATATTTCGAGAAAGACTATTTGCAGACTTTAAATTTGGCATGAAATCATTTCTACCTGATAAGAATGAGCTCAATGATTGTCTATATCCAACTATGGAATTGGGCTGAACGTCATTGAAGGCTGACACAATTTTACCTTTTTCTCTTTGGTTAAAATTTATTTTGTCTATGAATTATCTGGCGTACTACTACCGTGTTATATAATAATTATAATACTTTTAATAATACTTTAATAATATAATATAATTTATTATATTAATTATGCTCACGCCGCCCAAAGGTCAATCGTGAGGAACAGACCAGTACTGTTGCTTGTATTTCCTTTAATTTAAGAAGAAACATGCAAAATACCGTACTAACTACGCATTGCTTCCTAGATTCTCCTATTTCAAATCCTCGACTAATAAAAAAAATAGTCATATATATATATATATATATATATATATATATATATATATATATGTATATATATATATATATATATATATATATTACTGTATATATATATATATATATAAGACAAATATGTCATAACTTAGCGCCTTCAAATAGTGTTTTGCTATTTAATATACTTAACTGTCTCTTAATTGCAGTTTATAATGTGCAGGCGCTTTGAAAACATATTTATCTTATGCAGCGCCGTCTGAAAAAATACAAACACATTTTCATATTGACCGCTCAAATACATACATTATTTAGTTTCTGAGTCTATCAGTGTCATATATAAATATCCTACACACACACACATATATATATATATATATATATATATATATATATATATATATATATATATATATAAAATTATATATATATATAAAAATTATATATATACTTATATATATATATATGTTATATATATATATTAAAATGTATAAATGGCAATAGCCTTATTTCATTTCAATAAACATTGAATCACAAAAAGTACTCCCGGCGGAGCGAGTACTTTTTGTGATTCAATGTTTATTGTAATTATATATATACTTATATTTGTCTTTAAAACAAATATGTGGTTGAACTTAAAGCTTGAATGTTAGATCACTTTACAACAAAGTACACGTACATGTACAATGGCTATAAATATACATGTTTGACAGATTTTCTTGATGGTGGCATCAAGGCAAACTCTACATCAGCGTTGGAAATATAATTCAATTAAACCAGAAGTGCTCATACACGGGCATAGCTTACGATAAGCGCGCTAATCCGTGGTATTGTAGTGACTGTGCTAGTAATGATCCAGCAACTTATGCCTTAAGGCAGGGCTGCCCAACCTATGGCCCGCGGGCCGAATCCGGCCCGCGAGTCAGTTTTATGTGGCCCGCCTTGTTGCCAAAACAACCAAATTTGTTTACAAGCATTTGAAATATTAAATAAATACAAATTTTGAGAACCAAGCAGTCCAGCTGATTTCACGTAGAACGAGCCGTATTCATTTGTTGGAGTATGAGTGTTGAAAGAAATAAAGTAGTTGCAGACAGATTTCACTAACTACGGTGGTGGCTGCCGGCTGGCGAATAGAGCGCGCGTAAAGCACGGCACAGCGCGCGGTGCGGCGACGTAACCCCTACCCAACTCAAGGTCACCACTCGCCACGTAATTTGTATGTCCTAGTATCCTAGTAGGATTAATTTAAATCAATGTATTCAATTTATTGGTGACTTTTTTATTGTTCCCTCAGAATTAGAGCAAACATCCAAAAGTCTGTGTTTATATTTATTTCTACTAAAAGAACCTAAAAACATAATATATTATAAACCTTTACCTAACAACTAATAAATAATAAGAAATTACAATAATCAGGAAACAAGGGCCAAATAACCTTAAAACTCATATTTTGCACAAGATTTCTGGAACAAACCCCGGGCAATTACGTTTTGTTTGGGGTTCCAAATCCCCTGGGATGTTGGCCCGCCTGGCCATAAAGGGTTTACAATGTGGCCCTTGAGTAAAAACGGTTGGGCACCCCTGCCTTAAGGCATCAATTTTATTTTATAACACTATTAATTAGATGCCAGTTTTACTCATAAATTTGAAAATGGCCTCGTATGGTAGATTTCCGGAAAACAAGGCCTACCCGATTCCAGTGAGGGAGCTAAGGAGTGTCCCACTAAACCCATTTTTGACTATGATAATATCCACTTTATTGTTATTTCTTTACTGTATGAATGTTCATGATGCGTTCAACGCTTATATAATACAACATTTAGTCTCACTTATTAGTTATGAGTATTCGATGCATTCTCTTGCATTATTGTTATTTGGTTGAAAATATTTGTAGTGATCTTGTTAAGTTGGATATCTGTGGATAAGCTTTTATTTTTCTAAACACTTAGATAAGCAAGTAACCTATATTTTGGATGGATAGTAGAGTTTCCCTGTAAGATTATACTTTCTATTGAAATGCATCACAACTTCAAAATGACACGAAAAAATGTAATTGATAGTTTTAATAATAAAAATTGACTGTTTTAAAATTAAAATTCAACCGCATCGAACAGAAACCGTCGAGGACAATTGGACAATTAGCGAGACTGGCTAAAATGCAAACGCCGCTTTCCACATTACTCCTCTCGAAGTGGCCTGTTGTGCTAGAAACACGTATTTGTCTCAAAACCGTGACCAACCCTTAGGCATGACATCACGTAAGCAGTAGTCACGTATTGCACTGCCATGTAAATTACGAGGGAAGTTTACAGTTTTTTCATCGGATAAATCTACTGGAGTCACGTTGCTTTTTAAAAAAGATTATCATCTTACAGTCATTTTTTAAATTATTCTACTCTTTTATTATGTTTAAAACTATTAAATCCTTTATACCGTTTATAATAAATTATAATATAAAATATTACGTATGATATAAAATTTAAGTTGGAATTTACAACAGACAAATTAGTTTAAATATCGGACTTTCTCAATGGTAAAAACATCCTTTACTCAGGATGGGTTCATAGGCCGATATATCAACCTGCTATACCGATAATAAAACCCTTTAGACCGGTTATAATAAATTATAATGTAAAATATTACGTTCGTAACTGAACATCTTTAAATTGTCTATGCGTGGCCGTTACATAACCACTTCCGGTACAAGTGTGGAGATTTTCGTTAAAGAAATTGTCTTATTTAAACACGAAGAATTTGTTTTATGTACATCAATAGTAGTTATTAATCCAAGATATCTTGTGTATATTATATTATATTATCTCGTACTATCGTATTTTATAGTAACTTGTAAATTTAATGCATTCTTCTCTTGAAATATTTTAATATTATTTTATTAAATTAATGCCTCGGCTTGAAGCTGATTAGTTTGTGGTTGTTTTAGGCGGATCGCGGTCCAGGATTTCGTGGTCGTTAAGTTTCGTGGTGGAAATACCTCACAGTCATCAGTATCTGTGGAACCAAAATTCACAGTCCAGTTAAAGGGAAGTTGATTAGATTATGTTTCTAAAGGCTATGTAAGGTTAAAGTTAATCGGAGTTGTTTGTAAGGTGAGATGTCGGTATCTTACTTCAGAGTATTATAATGAATCAGGATTATAAACCTTGAAAGACTAAGATTTATATATTACTACACCACTTGCAGTACAGAATGCCTTACGTGGTACATAGCATCTTACATCAGAGTGTAATAATAACTTGTAAATTTAATGCATTCTTCTCTTGAAATATTTTAATATTATTTTATTAAATTAATGCCTCGGCTTGAAGCTGATTAGTTTGTGGTTGTTTTAGGCGGATCGCGGTCCAGGATTTCGTGGTCGTTAAGTTTCGTGGTGGAAATACCTCACAGTCTTCAGTATCTGTGGAACCAAAATTCACAGTCCAGTTAAAGGGAAGTTGATTAGATTATGTTTCTAAAGGCTATGTAAGGTTAAAGTTAATCGGAGTTGTTTGTAAGGTGAGATGTCGGTATCTTACTTCAGAGTGTGTAATAATGAATCAGGATTATAAACCTTGAAAGACTAAGATTTATATATTAGTACACCACTTGCAGTACAGAATGCCTTACGTGGTACGTAGTATCTTACATAAGGGTGTAATAATAAATCAGTATTATCAACCTTGAAAGGCTAAGATTTATATATTAGTACACCACTTGCAGTACCGAATGACTTACGTGGTACGTAGTATCTTACACCAGAATGTAATAATGAATCAGTATTATCAACCTTGAATGGCTAAGATTTATATATTAGTACACCACTTGCAGTACCGAATTACTAACGTGGTACGTTGTATCTTACATCAGAGTGTAATAATAAATCAGGATTATGAACCTTGAAAGACTAAGATTTATATATTATTCCACCCCTTGCAGTACCGTATGACCTACGTGGTACGTAGTATCTTACACCAGAGTGTAATAATGAATCAGTATTATCAACCTTGAATGGCTAAGATTTATATATTAGTGCACCTCTTGCAGTAGTACCGTATGACTTACGTGGTACGTAGTATCTTACACCAGAGTGTGATAATGAATCAGTATTATCAACCTTGAAAGGCTAAGATTTATATATTAGTACACGCCTTGTAGTACCGTATGACCTACGTGGTACGTAGTATCTTACACCAGAGTGTGATAATGAATCAGTATTATCAACCTTGAAAGGCTAAGATTTATATATTATTCCACCCCTTGCAGTACCGTATGACCTACGTGGTACGTAGTATCTTACACCAGAGTGTAATAATGAATCATTATTATCAACCTTGAATGGCTAAGATTTATATATTAGTACACCCCTTGTAGTACCGTATGACTTACGTGGTACGTAGTATTTTACACCAGAGTGTGATAATGAATCAGTATTATCAACCTTGAAAGACTAAGTTTTATATATTAGTACACTCCTTGTAATACAGAATGCCTTACGTGGTACGTAGTATCTTACATCAGAGTGTAATAATGCATCAGTATTATCAACCTTGAAAGACTAAGTTTTATATATTAGCACACCACTTGTACTACAGTATGCCTTACGTGGTATAAATGAGCGTGTCACTCGACCCTGAGTCATACTTCAAACAGAGTGTGTTATGTCTCACTCGAAAACATAACGTGATTATTTGCATTATCTCCATTTGATAGCTAAAATCTTGAGAGATAGACAGCTTGGTTATATTAAGAAGTAGTGATGACAATAGACGTAGTTATGTTATTATCTAACTCTCAATTTCTAAAGATCATTCACTAACACTGGAAACGAGATAGTAGTACAACAGCCAAATTAATTTAACTATCGCACTCTCTCATCCAGGAAAGGTCAGTTGGCCGATATGTCGATCTGTTACTTTATATACTTTAAACTCTCATAAAAACCTACAAAATTCACAAATTTAATCGTACAAACTATTCAGTGGTCTAAGAGGTTGTTTTGAAAATGTTAAAGAGAAATAATAATTGGATTACAAAAGTTTGCACGCAGTATTCAAAAAACTTAAAAGAAATGAGTCCCAAGAAATAAAAGATAGAGGTTTATGTTCCTTTTATAGCTTTGTGCCCGCCTTTGCCTTAAGTAACCGGCTGCGAGGGTTAATATACTTGAGTGCAACTTGCGAACTTTACTCTGACTTTTGGACGCTTCCATCGAGAGATGAACTTTATTACTCGTATTTCATTAAAGAAACATTTTTGCTGTATTAAAATTTCTATTCTAATTCTTATTATTTTATTTCCCATATGATTCAACCTATTTCACTTTTTCACTGTCCCATACATTCAAACGGAATTACTTCGAACTTTTGTTCAAAATGTTTAGTAATTTAATCAACTCCAATTAATTACAGACCAAACACATTTTTATTCATTTATAAACTATGTCATTCAAAATTTGCGCTTTTATTTAGCAGAGGGACAGGAAAATCATTTTAACATTGTTTTCATGCGAAACCATGATATGGCAACGAAAAATTGTAGGAGTATAACAGTGAGACAGTTTAACGTTTCATGTGGCAAGATGTATCGAAAGAAAGAATCAACTGCAGTCTTTGAATTTTGCATGATACTTTATTTATGCATAAAGAAGAATAAGTGTTATGATAGTGAATTTGTTTATTAAAACAATTTCTAAGTATATTGGTACTTTTTTCCGCTATGATGAAAAATGTTAAAAAGTGTCTTTATGATTCTCTATGTCCGTCCGCAGGGCATCTGGAGAATAAATGAGCTACCTTTTGTGTGCATACTCTTATCTTTTTATAGTGAAACTTGGCTGATATTAAAGTAGGCAGTGTACTGGGTTTCCAAGGATAATAGTGTTTTAAAATTACAAAATATAGCATAGAGCATTTGGGAGCCAGGTGATTCAGTGGGCAGTAGAATGCACTGATGATTGGTCTTATGAATTGCGATGGTAATATATATTTAAGCTTGCAACCGATAAGTTGAAAAAGTCTGTATATTATTTGGAGGATTTTCAAAATGTCAGCGAAGACTATCAATCCGTGAGGTGGCAAAACGTTTTTTCCTCTCTGTCTGTCCACAGTGTACATCGAAAACCAATCAATATAATTGAAATTTAACTCGAACCTTCATTTCTATTTAGTTTGACCTTTGCGAATGAAATGTGACTATTGTATTTGGCTGAGTGCTAGAGCAGCCTAACAATCTGCAGGATATTTATTTAGAGAATGACCTGACCTATACGTTTTTAATTAAGTATGAAATCTCACGCATACACAGGGACGATCCATGATGGTACATATCCTTACAGTGGATTTGGTTGAGAGCTAGTTCGGTGAAATATTCCGGGAATGAACTTATATTTAGACCTTATGTCGTATATTTTGCTATTTCTGAGAAGTTTAGTAAAATTCATCTTCTCCATGTGTATCCGCAATAAATAAATATATATATTATAGCAAAAAATAAATTAAAAATAAAATGAATTTGCTATATATATATAGCAAATTCATTTTTAAACTTAAAATTTTGCAAAAAACATTTCTACATAGACAGCATTTGATCTCGATGATAATGCACGTCCCCAATGGAATTTGGCTCACTGTAATTGAATAAAGCCAATCTCTCAGTAGTCTGCAAATTTTCTATTTTATCTGTTTGGATGTAAAGTTAGTTTCTGTCTGATCATCTATTCTTTGTATGGAGAATGGATTGAGCTATAGATCTGCATGAGCATGCAATTTCAGTAGAGCCTCTTACACAATACAAGGTCTGGCATAATTACAGTGTTTCCAAGATTACACATACGGTTTAGAGTCTTTTAAAAACCTTCTTCAGTAATCGTAATGCTTATTTTAATTCCATTTGTAAATGCACCATATCTCCTGGCTAGTCTAGCGAGTATATCTTAATCCGTCTATTTTCGTGCACCATAAAGGAAGAATGGTGTAAATCGTTACAGACACTTTTTTCATATTGTTATATGCATTACACATTATTAATTATATATTCGATGCACAACTACACTCTTAGTATTCTGGTTCATCTAATCCAGCGTAGAGAGTTTTTTAATTTATTCAACACCATTTCATTGATTTACATTTCAACAAAACTTTAAATAAATAAAATAAATAATCAATAAATATAATATATATACATATCTTTTTCAAAGAAAATTTAATATTTTTATCATTTATTAGATAATTATACTACATTTGAGACTAATTGGAAAAAAAATATTCATATTAAACATACGTGCTGCCCGAACAATTTTGAACATTTTTTTTTGCTTCCATGTGAAAAACAAAAATCTGCGATACATTTTTAACTATGATTCTTGTAGTTTACATGCCAGTTACACATGTCCTATACAATCCATAAATTTTTGTAGCTATAGCTCTGATAGTTTTTCATTGATTTGTAAAACTATAACTGAAATCAATAGCTTCAAAATCGGTTTATGAAAATTAACTTTTGAGTAATACTTTAGTTGGGACCACAAAATTTAATATTCAAAATACAAGAAAAACACTGGTATGATGAATTCGTTTTTGGCATCTATTTTAATTACAAAAGAAGCTCATATATGCGTAAAAA
>NW_025780279.1:0-52493 GCF_021130785.1 Homalodisca vitripennis | reverse complement strand
TTAATCTAAAAAAAAATAAATAATGATTTTACTGCCAGCATTTTGAAATTCAAATTTGCTACAGAATATATACATAAATCCAAAGTGTGAATGAAAAGGTATTTGTTCTTATAAAGATCCAATGTATTGTTTGCTGTTTGTGAGTATTTATATAAAGGGACTTCCGAATGTTAAACATAGATAATTAACAATGGAGGAAACAAGTGATTGTAATATGTTTATTATATAAAAAACTAAATCTTATTTTTAAACAGAAAGTAAAAGGAATAACAAAGTATGTTGGTTTTCATTACATATATATTTAGCAAAGTCCTTCTCAATCCTTGTTATTCGTTTGGTAAGTGCACTGTGTGGAATAAAGAGGTTTCTTGACATTTCACATATTATTTATACTAGTAATTTATTTCCCTCGTATTATTTTATTTCCACTACAAGTAGTATACTATTGGCCAGTTGGCTGGGGACAGCAGCACCACGGAGCGTTCGGACCGGTTCTGTGGGACAAAACCGGTGATGAGACCCGAATCTGGGACCAGAATTTTTAGAGAGCGACTATATGAGTTGGTGAGGAAGTTACGGGTAGTAGTCCAGGTAAACACGCGCCGCCCGCGGAATCACCACGCATGTGCATCCATAGACCATGTCCCCGCCATACACAGGCAATTTTTTAGAGGAGAAGGACTACCTAGAGTGATGAGTACGAACGGTAGTAAATGTCAGAACACGCGTCCCGCGCCGAAATCACCAACGCATGTCTATCCGCTTGTTCCCGCCAGAACCAGCCCACCACGCGTTTGTTTACTGTTAAGTGTACAAGCAAATCGGCACGCGCCTCCGGGTTTTTTTTTTTTTCCCCACACAGCACCGCACCCACCGGCGCGTACTAGCCTGAAAATCCTGTTCCACGGCCACAGCAATCGGCCACGAAGATCCCTCCGCCCTCGTCATCAACCGCGCCTGCGAGACTGCTTGAACCGTCATCCCCAACAACCCGCGCCGTCGTGTAGGACAACCGCACGTCTTGTTTCTATAAAGTTTAATACATAACAATCGTTAACGCGCCTCGTCACTGTCCCAGTCAACTCGCCGCGCCGCCGCGCGAGACATCGCACCATTCCCATAAAATTACTAGTTTGGTATACTGGTAAAGTGAATTTGTAGTTAGTATCAAGTGAATATTAATGAAGCAGGAAAAGGTCGGGTAACAGAAATCCTGTGCTTCGAGCATTAGAGGTGTCACTTTTCATAAACCTGTGGATTTAAGCGATTCCCTAAAGAGAAAATAATTGGGTAAACTACTTGGGGTATATTTGGATGATTTGTAGGGGCTTGCTTGACCTTGTTGTAATCGATTATGGTTACTTTCAAAGGAAAAATGATTGGATTTCAGGATACATAATTTAATGTTAAATTGATTCTGTATTTCATAAATATGCGCGGTGGTCAAGAACCAATTTATTAAAACTAAAAAGCTCACAAGAGAGGTTACTAAAATCGTTTAGTTCAAACATATTAAGAAGTAGCGGAAAAATTGGTTGGTCACAAACCGCCCCGAACCTTACTTCACAGGAATTATAAAGGGACGAGAATTTGTTAATACGAAGGAGCAGGGATTCAGCTATGAGAAAAGAGTTTTTTTTTACACAAAAAAATCAAATATAATGTTTATACCATCACTGAAAATGAGGGAAAATATGAAACAAACGTGCCAATTAATAGAGCGTTTCCATAAGAATCTCCTCAATGAAAAAAAAAGAAATTGAAAAATGTGCACTTTTGAAATTCCAACAACTCTTTTTGTATGGGGTGTCACATTTACAGAAGCTTCTAACGTCAATACTAACAGTAAAATTTTCATAGCACTATAAAGAATGAGCCCATCAGAAGGTGAGAATTCAAGCAATGATGTAACAAACTTTAAGAAGTAAAACATGTACGCAAAAACACTGGACGATTTGTCTATACTAGTATTCAGACCCAGACTTTCGGTTGGAAGACCCGTCGTAACGAATTACTTAAATATAAAGAAATGATGTATTTGGAAATAATTAACCGCAGAAATTGGAGCACAAGGAGATTAATTTTTCGAGGTTTGTTGTGGCTGTGTCACACAAAAACTTGCCCCGCTTACCCTACAAAATCAGCAGACCAGTCAGGTAGAGGAAATAATAATCGGATTCGTTTTTATGGAAAAAAAAGAGTTAACATAAAAAAACTATGTATCTAGTTCAGAGTCAAAAGATATTTAATAATGCTCTCATCCTTCCTTCACCACTCATCCCACACACCCACCCTCTTCCCTACTCCTCCTACTTCCTATTCTCATCCATCCATACCTCATCCTTTTCCATCGTCATATCGCCGCATACAGTAAGGAGAGTAGCCAGCTCTATATAATAATGGCGTTTTCTCCTGCTCAGTCGTCAAGCAAACAGCATTTCTCAATAGCTACGGATATGGGTCTTTCGAAGATCCAATCAGTCAAGAACAAATGGTCCGAATTGTGGGAGAGTAGTAAGGAGTGTTACTGCAATCTAAACCTATACCCGTGCCACACAAGATGATCAAAGAAGTGCAATCCCATATTACCTCATCCTTTTTTTTTGGTATTTTCTTTTTTTCTTTATTTTTTTTTTTTCCATCGTCAATCGCCCATACAGTAAGAGAGTAGCCATCGCTCTATAATAATGTGCCCGAGTCTTCTTCCTGCTAGCAAGGCTAAACAGCATTTTCTCCAATGCTCAACGGAATGCGTCACTTCGAAGATCCATCAATGAAGAAAATGTCCGAAACTATCGTGGAGCATGAAGGTTACTGCCATCCTTTAAACCTACTTCCCGCCACTCACAAAAACAATATAAACAGAAGTGTATGTCAGCGTCAAATCCATCCAGCTTATGCTTCTACCACAAACGGATATTCAAATGAAAAACCTTCACTTCGATTTGAAACCTATAGGTATGTTCAATAGGTGTTGCGTGCTTGAAGATCCAGGAACTCGACTCCATGTCCACCGCCAATAAAAATAACTAAAGAAAAATTGCCATGTCCAAGTTAGAACAGACAAACTCCCGGATTTTGATATGTCTATAGTTGGAAAAACTACGCTGATGCTGTGTAGTGACAATCAATTCCAGATCGGTGATTTGCTTGATTGTGTTTGATATGTCTATGTTGCCAGAAGTCCTAATTCAAATCTCTAGACACGGGTTGATATTGAAACAAGACGCGATTTGCTGATTTTTGATTTATGTCCTATATGTTGTCCAGAGTCCTATTCAAATCTCAGACCTTGGATGATTTGAAACATAGACGCGATTGCTGATCTTTTGGGAATATGTCTGTCCCACTGTTGTTAGACACTCCCAAGATGTTCTATTTCCAATCTAAATTACGAGCTATAATTAGTGTGCAATCTACAGGCCGAACGCTCCTAAAGTTTTGAACCACCACTGTTAAAATAGGAAACACCACGCGGATTCATCGAAAAATTATTATCAATACTTGGTCCACCCACCATTTGAATTTTCCCGGATTACGTCTGATACTAATATCACTGCACTATACCATACAGTCCTTAATATTACTCATTCACCATCTACATATCCCAGAGAGTCCAAACATACACCACACGTGCTTTGTCCGACCGATTGTACGCTAGCTTTTCCCAAAACTAAAACCCCAGAAGAACCATGTCCAAAAATGTAAGTAAGGAAATAACGGTTTTCCAACATGGGCTCGGCACCAAACAACTCTATAGAAATGTGCCAAGCAACCAGGTGCCATGGTATGAACAATATAAAACCCGAACGTCCTGCTGAAAAAGAAGCTTGGAAATCAAACCAGCTCCTAAAAGGTTATAAACAATGTGTTTGGAGTTTGTGAACACACCCAATATTTTTTGAGTCATCCCTTACTGGAACCGTCACAAACAAATCGGGAAATCGCCAATTATCCCGTTTGTCAGCAACTTCATGAAGGTCCTCAGATACAAGGAATGTGAAATATATACCCATTACGAGGACTTGAACACCAAAGATCTGACCTGCCGGGCACCCATCTCCAGACATGTCTTCATTGGTTTGGTAAATAAGTAAATAGACCCAAAAAACGACCAAGGGAAAAATCAAACAAGATACCGAAGGAGTCATAATACAAACGATATAGCTTCTTGAAAGCGGGAGATGAATCCCGAGAAAACCGAACTAGACCACAAAAAGATTTCCTACAAGGTGTGAACAAAGATTTATTAGTGAGACACCGACTAGTTACAATCTAATGAGTTGAGAATTCGATTTAAGCCCCTAACCATAGGGAAGAGAAGAACAGCTTCTGTCTGAAAAACAGACAGAATCGCTCTCATATCACAAACACCCTACATCTGGTTCCACGGTACGTTATCTCCAAGAGGACAGTCACAGACAACTACATTGATCGGGGAAATAATCAGAAGTACCCAGTCAGCATTTCTACGGGGGAAAAGATTTGAAAATCGTATGTGGATTATGTAACATAACAGTCTGGGATCAAAAGATTCCAAAAAATGTGTTCTCTGAGAATATTGCAAAATACCACTCAGTTTGTTAGGAAAAACATTCAGGAAGCTTGATAACAGGAAAAAATAAAAATCTTAAGGTAATACATGGTTTCTATCATGCTGAATTCATGCTAGTAAAAATAAATAATACGATGTGTGGAAGGTTGACACCGTCAATGTCATTAGAACTTTTAAAAACGGCAAAAATGAAGATTCCCTTTAACTCGTACCAACGTCTCTGGTCTGACCTATTTATAACTCAGCAAAAACTAAAGATGTTTGGTTGAGATGGAGGAACGGAGTTTAGAGGTCAAACCGGTTTCTCAAATGGTCAACTAAAAAGTAGTTGAAAATACTTGAACTTGGAGATCAGAGTCAACACCGATACGTTCACCTTTTCATCGGGCTTCCAGCTATGTTGGTTCTACCAAAAAACAGGATTTCTACATCCAAAAAGGGCTGTTCATTAATTAAGGGGGGGGGGGGGGGGGTGGGGGGGGGGGGGGGGGGGGGCTAAACAACACGAAGATCAGAAATGTTTTATAGTGGTTCACTTATTCTGGGCAGCTTTATCACCCGGTTAACGGTTTTCATGAAGAAAGAATCAGGCAATTATAACGAAACCATATCAAAACGTAGAGCTGCTTCATGCTACCTAGCAACTCTGCGCTAAATGCCCCATGACAACTTGATGATATAAGCAAAGTTTTGAAAGACACGGCGTATAGGTGGGAATTCATTTACTGTTACTGTCTTATGCTTATGGATGACAAGTTCGATATTATATCCCGCAATGAGAATAAATGATAAACTGAAGATGGGAAATAAAAAAAATAACATGTCTAATATCTACTGATTAATCACGACGAGAAAAAATACAACACACTCACATACATGTTGTGTTGATCAAAGATATGTCCCGTTGTGTGTTAGTTCATCAACAGATCTTCACACGTGCCAAAATGGGACATAAGATGTGGATTATGCAATAAGGTGTTTGCAAACAGCTGTTACGAGGAGAGGAATGATACTCTATACAAGTGCAATTTAGTGAAGACTGTTAACACACACGGATGCAGTGAAATTGGAAACTACCGAGAGCCTAGGAAACTGTTAAATAGATTTTAAAGATTTTCAATTTGCTCAATGAGTAGTGGCCCCTTTGTGTAATACGCAGGACTTTGAATCGCTGTCTAGCAACCATTATTTCAACATGTCAAACCGTGTATTGTGTTATTAAAGTGGGATTGCTAATGGTAACTCATCAATCGATTCACTTATTAAATATCAGTGAAACAATAATAGCACCATTGTCATTCTGTATGTGTATGGGGGGTTGTCAGCGAGAAACGGCTTTTTCCAAAACCACCGATTAACTATACTTTGGAGGACGATGTCTGCACATGTATATTTGTAATAAATCATTGATTGAGGAGTCGATAAGGATTAATGAACCTTTCACAACTGAGTGATAGCACATACGTCCCCCCCAATTGCAATTGATGACCTAAGTGACAGAAGCAACAGGTCAATTGTTTGAAATCTTACTTACTACATGTCATATCTGTGTGGAAATTTATCTTGGTTGAATGATCGATGTTAAGAGACCATAAAACTCCATTTGTGACGGAGTTTTGTTTAGAGGAGTCAGCTCACAAACAAGTGTTAACCATATCACATTTCAAAAAAACACCTAGGTTCATTCCTGTTTTACATTTCCATAATTTCCAGCAGGTTGAACACGGACACTCCACTCTATACATTAAATGAGTTTGGTAATGTTTCCAAAACTCGCATATCATTTGGATTACCCAACAACGTAGGATGCGTTAACAATTTCCTTTTACGGCTCAGTGTTTGGAAGGTGGAATATTGGAAACACTACGATTTCATCGATTCATTCAAGTTCATGTCACAATGTACTCGAGCTAGGTTTGTGGCAAACTGTAAATCTTGACTGAGTATCTCAATTCAAACACATACTCAACATATTAACAAATGGTAAGGAACCTACAATTTTTATATTGCTACGAAAAAATGGAGGTGTACCCTTAACGAACTACATGGTCACAGTACTAGACAACCAAATAATAGTGAAAAAACATCACTACCTAGTCAAAGAGAGAAATTTTACAATAGACGTGACATATAAACAACCACATAACAAATATGAACGTATTACAAACCATGCGTGCGATGTTATGGACCCGCATTTCAACAATTCAGAACATGTGAAAGAATATACAGAATGCATATATACACGAAAACCGATGTACTTTAACTGCTTGCAAGGATGTTTATGGGAAAACTTCAGGGATGTAATGATCTTCAATACATACAAATTGAGATCCTGCAATGGTATTTCACAGCACCTGGGTTGGCTTGGGAACGACAACATGCTTGAAAAATTACAAAAGTTATTGAAACTGTCTCTATATGATCTGACAACCGATATGGTACTCATAGGTTGAAAAGTGGTAATTTCGTGGGAGGTGTATTTCGAACAGAGTGTTTCTCATCGATATGCGAAGGCAAAACAATCCCTACATGAAATGACATACGATGACAAATCGAAACCAAACAATTACCAACCTCATGTACTTGGATGCAAACAACCTTGTATGGCCCCTGGTGGGCAATTGTTCGCAACAATGATCTTTAAAACTACCAATGATATGCAAACTTTTCAGTCTGGAGCAAGTACAGACGCATCGCAATGTAATGTGACAAGTTTAGTGGACGTGATCATCACCCCACAGTGGCATACATAATTAGAAGTTGATATTGGGAATAACTCCTGCAACGAAACTACACGACGTACACTCTTGATACTAGCCTCTACGCGATCCAGAACGAGTAGAGTCCCACCAGGATCGAAAAATGGAGCAAACCTTAGCTTCTGACAAACCTCTCTACAGCAAAGAAAAGTATTGATCGTTATTTTACATCTTCAAAAATATATAAAGGCTTTATTTGAGGTCATGGGTAATGGTAAACTTAAAACAATAGTTTCATGAAAGAGTTCTTAGTTATTGCAGTCAACCAGCAATTGGTTGCACTTGCCGTACATTAATCTGAATACCATTGGTAGGCGTACAAAGGCGAAAACCGAACACATGATTTTATGAGGTGTAAAGGACTATTTTGCAATACTTATGGAACAAACTACAGTTTATTTGGAAAAAACATATGCGAAATTATATGAGAAAATTCGTGTCGGACATTCGTTTGGGTACTAAGTCCATAATTGAAGTGGTAAGATAAGGGTTAGCATAAACCGAACTTTATAGAAGTCCGAACCATCTTTCTACAGAAACACCTAGTTTTAGCTGTACATTTTAGTAAGAAAAAAACTTTTGTTAAATAAACCTATTTACGTAGGTATGAGTATTCTAGACATATCAAAGACACTGATGTATGATTTCCACTACATGTAATGAAAGAGAAGTATGGTCTAATATAAAAATGGTGTACACCGATACCGATTCCCTGATATATGACATCAAAACTAAAAAACTTCTACGAAGACATGAAACATTAATTGGATTATTTGATACAAGTGACTACCCCAACCCAACCAATATGGGCTTCCCCCGTAAACAAAAAAGTTCTGGGTAAAATGAAAGATGAAACTTAATGGTCGAATCATGCGAGAGTTTGTAGGACTACGATCCAAGATGTATGCGAGCAATATAGAAGACAACCATTTCATAAAGAGGTCTAAGGGCGTGAAAAAAAGCTGTAGTTGAAAATGAAATTACCTTTAGCAACTATAAAGACTGTTTGTTTAGTAACATCGAGCACTACAAAACGATGAATACAATTCGGAGTCAAGCACACAATCTCTACAGCGTAGAAACACCATAAAGTGGTACTTTCATCAAAGGACGACAAGCGTTTCGTACTCGAAGACAATATCCGAACCCTAGCATGGGGGTCATTATAGAATATGCGAAAACTGTTAAATTGTAAATGTATGTAAGAGAACATACTATGGAAATTCAAGTGTATTGCAAAGATAAATTCGAAGACCAAATTTTTACCTAGACCGTTACGATGTCTTATTGTAGGACCGTCTGGGAGTGGTAAAACGAACTTGTTATTGAATTTCATTTACAACAAAGATGGAGTTCCGTTCAAGAATCTATACGTGTTTCAGTCCGTTCAATAGAACAACCTGCATATGTAGATCTGCGTGAACAATACAGTAGATTAGAAAAAAACCTTAGAAGACAAATAGCGTTTTTCTATTCGTCCTGGTGAAGATCCTCATTTCTATCGATGACTGCCAAACCAAACTCACTTGTGGTGTTTGATGACTGCCTCCTAGAAGAGCAAACTAAAATCAAAGACTATTTCATTAGAGGACGTCATAAAGGGATTTCTTGTGTCTACCTGAGTCAGAGCTATGGTCGAGTTGATATGCAGGGTCATACGGAAACAATGTTAATCTGTTGTGTCTGTTTTACAATGAACAAGTACTATACAAAGAGAGTGTTCCATTTCCAGGACTTTGTAGGTTCTGACATTGACTTTCAACCCAATTTGAGGCTCTCTGTTTTGAGTGCTGGAAAACACCTCATGGGTTCATATCTATTAATACAACAGCATAAACCACAAAAAAGGAAATACATGTGCAATTTAAAAAGGAAACTAAGTGTTGAATAATACTTCGCTGTACAACGTCACCAGTATAAACGTAATTTGATGTTTAAGTATAAACGTAATATTGACGTTCAAGTATAAACGTAATTTGACGTTTAAGTATAAACGTAATTTAACGTTCATAAACGTAATTTGACGTTTAAGTATAAACGTAATTTAACGTTCATAAACGTTATTTAACGTTCATAAACGTAATTTGACGTTTAAGTTATAAACGTAATTTGACGTTTAAGTATAAACGTAATTTAACGTTCATAAACGTAATTTGACGTTCATAAACGTAATTTAACGTTTAAGTATTAAACGTTATTTAACGTTCATAAACGTAATTTGACGTTTAAGTATAAACGTAATTTAAACGTTCATAAACGTTATTTGACGTTTAAGTATAAACGTAATTTAACGTTCATAAACGTTATTTAACGTTCATAAACGTAATTTGACGTTTAAGTATAAAACGTAATTTACAGTTCATAAACGTTATTTAACGTTCATAAACGTAAATTTAACGTTTAAGTATAAACGTAATTTAACGTTCATAAACGTAATTTGACGTTTAAGTATAAACGTAATTTGACGTTCATAAACGTAATTTGACGTTCTAGTGTAAACGTGACTTGAAAGATTTGAAGAATAACGCTGTATCTATTACTATAAGTATACAACATGGCGAATAAACTAGATGCAAAAGAAGCAAGGCGACTTGAAAAAATTCAGACTGTCTTGGCTGCAAAGTTCAAACGTGCTGAAACAGGATGAATATAAAAAACTTCTCAAACAAAAATACTATATCATCAAATGCTAATGAGACGTCTACCAATCGTAACATATCAATAACACATGATCGACCGCTCACTGTTTTCTAAAGCTCGAAAGTTGGATGAGTTAAACCGGAAATTACAAAGTGAGTTTGCTCAGACTCATTTTAAAGAGTTAGAAGATGTTCGTGAAAATGAGAAAAAGTAAGAACCAATCACCAGAGCCATTAGGGAACAACAACATAGAGAATTGGAAACACAAAATATACGTAGTCAAAACCGCATGAAAACAGTTGGTAAGATTTCAACCTCAAGCATCAGATCGTCGAACGTTTGAGGATGTAGATTACGATGATGAGCCAGAAGTACAACCTCAAGAGCAATCGATGAAACAGTTGATGGATTCTAAAAGTAGTAACACTTGGTTCTCTAGGAGCCCGATACCTTCCAAAATCCAACGACAAACAGTTTGGTATTTGGTACGATGAAAATCTAGAGCAGGACCGATGATCGGTTCCGAACCGATTACATTTGATTATGATGACATTATATTAGTCAGCTCTCAAAAAGAAATACAAAGGGACTGAGGGTCTTTGGAGATTGTTGACGAAAAACAATATAGTAGAGAAGGATCTGTACACCGATGAAGACTGGAAACTCTTACAAGGACATATTGGTGAGGACAAACTCGCTTTTCCAAAGAAAACAATCCCAAAAGTAATCGTCCCAAATCAAGTCAAGGACTAAAGTGGAAACATATGATAAAACCTATTTGGGATGAGTTGGTGAATGGAAAAGTGGCAACAATTGGTTCAGGGTTAAAGGTTTACAATGAAAGTCCGGTCGAATATTAAGTACATAAAGAACTTCAAAGACCTCATTGACAGGTTACACTACATTCAAGCTCAGGAAGAAGCTGGAAACAACAACTTTCATAATGAAAAACTGTCTGTAGTTGATTTCCTTCACGATGAAATGGAAGACCTAATTGCTACACCTAAAGGGTTGAAGTACCTAGTCAGATGTTTGTCTGTAGTTTTGCCTGAACATGTTATAGAAGGTAAAGGGCTTTTGAAACGACATCATTAACAAGTTTAACATTCGAAGTTACATGCGCCCCAAGGAACTGGAATCTTGATACGCTACAACTACTGTGGGCCCGGCACCCAGCTTGACAAGAGACTTGTTAGGGGAGATAAGGGAATTAATCCCCTCGATGAAAGCTTGTAAGAAGCATGATATATGGTATAGGGATCATAAAAACACAGAAGACAGGTGGGAGGCGGACAAAATATTACAAAAGAAAGCTTGGGAGAGGGTTACCTCAGATGATTGCTGACTTGAATGAGCGTATGGTCGGTCTAGCAACAACAGGAGGAATGTGGTTTGAAACGTAAACTCGGTATGGGGTTAGGAACTTCAGGATGTATCTACCCATCAGATATATAAAGCAATGAAAGCAAATATTTTTTACCTTATATAAGAGAGGATATAATAGAACAGTGATCAGTGGTAAAACCAGTGGATGGAGAAACTGTATATTGAATTTTCGAGCGGTATAGCAAGAAGTGAGTATAGAACTGCAATGCCAGTTTCAGAGCTCAACTTCAATGCACCCAAACAACAATACAACATTCCAAACTGGATCATGGAGACGCATTTTATGATTCACGCATAATGTACCACCATTCAAGGAAAGTATGTGCAAAAAATCTGATGGATCTGATTATCAAACTAACTCTACCGTCAAACTGGGTAGACAACTTCGCGGCCTTTTTGTTTTCAAGAATAGAGCTGAGGAAACACAATACATTGATCGACACAGTAGAACTCCCCGGCATAACCAGCACTATAAAGGGGATTGTTAGTTACAGTAACACTGAAAAAACAAACACTCTCAAGTAGTGGTTTCTCATCATCGTTTTACAGGAGGTGGGAAGTTTGAAGCACTCGGCACACTTGGGCATTTAGGATTAGATTAGGGTTCTTTGACCACCTACGTTACCCGATGTACAAGGGAGGTTTTTTGAAATCACATTTACTAGGAATGAAGATAATGATGCGTTGTTTCACTGGAAAGGGGCAGGGTCCACAGCAACGGATCCTGGCGATGGGAAAATTGTGATAGAGTCGTTTGTGTTACGAGTCCCCATAGTCGATTATACCAGCACTTCCAAAATTCAGTTAATTGATGGTTTGAAACATCTGAGTGACAAGGATGCTTTAGTCTACAACTTCTTTCAATGGCAATGCATCGACAAAAAGAGGGGTGTTCGGTTCATCATTCAGCTTCGATATTACAAGTGTTTACAGAAATGTGTACAATCCCTAGATTTGTTTATAATCGCACTTCAGAACAAACAGAAACAAACACCCAGGCAAAAGATCCCAGTAGATTTGACAGCTGCAACATCAAAAATGTGTCTGTGAAAATTAATGGAGAAAGGTTACCCTCAGGAATTGCAGAATTTTGATATTACTAATGGTATATACAAGGATCATGTACGATCAGTACCTAGGGTTCCGAAAAATAAACTTCGGAGACAATAACGTGTTAGTAAACCTGAAAGAATTTATTGATAACTCACCTTTGGTTGTAATTGACACACATCTACATCAACCAACAACAGACAGATCTCGAAGTGACATTCAGATTGAATTAGATTTTGTAAAAGCTATTGCAATCTCCACAGGGGAGCAGCGGCACCACAGCATATGTTGTCGTTGTATCTGAGGCACATTTCTCATATGACATTACTCGAAACATAATCAAATTCCTGTAAAAACAAATAAAAAAAACACCAAAAAACAAAAAAAGTAAAATAAAAATGTTTTTTTTTTTTTCATTAGTAGGCGGCAATTATTGTTTTCATGTAAGTGTTTTGTATATAAGAAAGCGTATAGAATGGAAAGTCAGCATAATTATACAGTTCGGCTATCCGAAGCTCAAAAACGTAAGCTTCGTACAGCGTACAAAAGACGGAAACCTACAGTAATCAGATTATCTAATGAACAGCTGTCTCACGGAAGTGATCGTATACTTCTTTCTGGAGAGCAACACAAAGCCGTTTCTAGAGCCGTGTTAAGAACAAAAAAGGTTTACAATTGCTTCTAAGTTACAACCAACTCGTATCTAATAAACAAGGAGGGTTTTTGAAGGAAATTATGGAAAATGGTGGATTCGTCAGTTCCTGGAGGTAAACGTTTCATCTCTTCCATTAATAAGAAGAAAGGTGGCTCCTTTACTGAGAGAAAAATTTATACCTTGGTTAAAGAGTTTAGTCGATGAGGAGTTAGACACCATTATTGAAAAAGATCCTACGGGTAGAGGGTTGAAACGTCGTATTGGTCGGAAGCTTGATGCATTGTTGTCTGTGAATAAAAAAAAGAGATCTTCCCGCTGTCTCTTGGTGAAATAGAAAAATTAGCAGGTATATTAAACATTAATGAGTTTAGAGGTGTTTTCATGCGACAGCTACTTCCAGACAAACCTACAAATATCGAACGTGGTATTGTAAATCTTGGTGACCTTTCATCTGGTGGTACTCACTGGACGTGTTTATGTGAAAACGTGGTGAAAAAGAAATTCTATTTTGATTCATATGGTGATGTCAATCCTCCAATAGAAGTAGTCAGGTATTTGGGGCCAAAAGGGTTGGTTTATAACTCAGAGCGTATTCAGGGGTTTGACGATCCTCCTATCTGTGGACATCTGTGCCTGGAGGTTCTACGACGAGATTCAGCTGGTGAGGACTGGGAACATATTCTTCGTAGTATAAGAAACAATAAAAATGCATGGAAACCGTGGTTTTATTTTCAACAGATTTGGAGACGAAATTGAAATTGGATCAAATACCAACTCAACCCAATTCAGACCCTTCTCCTAACGAGATAATTGAGCTTGCAAGTGATGTATCAAAAGTCTCACAAGATTTATTCGAAGTCAAGAAAATTATTGGAATCGCATTTGGTAAAATCGGAAAAAATAATAAATGCGATCGAGATTGTCCCCACTAGTACCGTAAAATGGTGAAAAGATATGGGGCAGCTTCCTACTGAAAAAACCACCAGAGAATTGGTCAAGTGAGCCAAAGCAGTGGAGCCATATGATGTGGTTGTCAAAGTTCAATTGAGTGAATTAGAAGGCAAGATATACATCATGCAGAAAAAAATTCAACAACGAAATAAAAAATATATGGAAAGAGGTTTTGAAGACTTCCATGATGGTAGCAACTTCATCTAAAACTTGTATAGAATTATAAGTATATAAAAAACTGCAACCATGCCATTACTCAAAACTAACTGGAAACTGAGTCTGTACTGACTCTCCATCTAGAACATCCCATCCACTTGGATCCAAACGAAGAGTATTATATGGCTCTTGTTGGATTTTACTCTGAGAACAACATATAACAACTTGTTGCAACATGCAAAAGTCTATTTTTGGGACTTGGGAATACATTTCATTCCGAAACCACTGATACTTCAATGCGGTTACTGGACCATTGAAAAACTTGAAAAAGAGTTTCAGAGATTGCATAAAATCGTTGAATCTTAGTATAAATTCTGATGATTTCAAGATCTTTAAAGACGGTGACAAAATATCAATTAATTCTCCAATTAAAATTCTACTTGGATAAAACCGTTAGTGATCTCTTAGGTTTTGAAAATCTGATGCAACAAACTTACAAAAAGAATCGTCTTACTTCAAACTCAAATGAAAATGTAATTGCATCGAATCCACCGAATCTCAGAGCCGTTGATGTCATCGAGATACACTGCAATATTGTCCAACAACAGTCTTGTCAATCATGATGTTCACTCTTCACAAACATTTGGAGACAGCAATCCTCTACTCCTTTTCCCCTAATGTACCACACGGGCTACAAAATATCTCAATCACCTCAAGAAAAACACTACATACCTCTTCGGAGCGGTTTACGAAAGATTCAACAGATCACAATCACACTTGTAGACCAAAACAACCAACTGCTCCAGAAACAACCATGCAAACAACATCGTCTATTTAGATCTGATCAGTAAATCACAAACACATACATACTCACAATTGTGGTAAAATAAAAACGCGTGGTGGCGGTGGCGGGACAGCGATGACATGCGTGGTGATTCGCGCGGCGCGGTTCTGACTACCCGTACTCACACTCTTAGTCGCTCTCTAAAAAATTGCGGTGGCGGGACAGCGGATGACATGCGTGGTGATTCGCGCGGCGCGGTTCTGACTACCCGTACTCACACTCTTAGTCGCTCTCTAAAAATTCTGTCCCAGATTCGGTCTCACACGGTTTTGTCCCAGAACCGGTCTCGGGTGCTCTGTCCCAGCAACGGCCAAAGTATACTACTTCCACATGTGCCACTTAAGCTGACAAACTATGCTATCATCATTACAGAAAGATAAGTGAACCACAACAATAAGACGCTCACGTGAACAAAAGAACGGAATAGATGTTACTGAGTTCAAGACTCGAGTAGGTTTGGGCGTGTTTGTACATGGCTTTGGCAAACAGCCTTTGGCTGACACGACTGGTGGGTGGAATAAGATAACGTGCAGAGCAGCAGAGGTCGGTTAGTAAGCTCAGTTTACCTATACCATTGTGTTTTGTCATGAATGAATACAATTGTGTAATCTAACTCAGGATCGTTTACGTTGCATGTAACATTTCCAAGTCTATAACTCAATTAGCATTTAGTTTTTGAAATTGTCCTGCGGACAGACGGGCAAGTAGACAAATATTTTTAAAATACGTTTTTATATCCCCTCCTTCAGACTAAAGAGATATTTTCCAACCTACTGAGTTATCCCAGGCTTCGATGACGCTCTGCCACATCGCACAGGTCTACACGCATCATCGTGGAACCCACTCTTTTATTATTTTTTTTAAATGCAGTTAGAAGCGAAATTGAAATTTGTGATGAAATGTTCCTTCATATTTTGACGTTATTTACAGTACATGGGCTACGGTTGTCACATGTTACAATATCCTATAATTGTACTTAGTTTCCTTAAAAATTCATTTTATTCAGTAATTTTTTCGTTGCTTTAATTATTACATAGAAGACCAATACAAAGATCTCCGGCAAAACTCTTTTTCAAATCCTATTGATTGACATAAAACTCGATGTCGCTTATAATGCATTTCAGTTAAAAAAAAAAAAAATTAAACTATAACTAGGATGCATTGAATCTTCAGAATAAACAGTTATTTTATTACTGGACACTTAAAAAACAATGGTTTCTATTGTAACTATGTCCTCCTCATAATGCTGTATTCCTCTCATGCAGGTATCACATTCAAGGCGAGGTATAAATAGTACAAAATCGTGTATTATACAATTGACTAAGACTGCTTTGTAGCTATGAACGATTCTACCTGAACTGTTGTGCAATATCGGAAATTATTGCGTTCTATACTTCAGAAGACTATACAATCAACAATATATCTGTCTGCATTTTCATTTATAATAGGATTGCTGTTTGGCTGTACCGTCCTAAGTTTATTCACAGATTGAATGGTTCCAACCACGACAAAAACACCATTTGAATAATCAAACTTTAAAGATATTTTAAAGTTGGGATTGCGATTTATCTAAATCTTTTAACAGTTTAACATAATTTATTTAAAGACAGCTCTGTTTTCTCTAGCGAGGCCGGTCTATCATGAACCTCAGTATTTGAGGTTATTTAGCAGTTATATACACATTTATTATAAACATATTTATTTGTAAAACACTAAATTTAACGACGGTCAACGTAATAAAGGTGGTAAAGTGTAGCTACTAAATTCACTATATAGATGATTACGTTATAAGTGTTAAACTTTTAATTTGAGTAAAATTAATGTAATAACTGTCTCCACAAGCCTCGTTTTAATTAAAAATCTTATGTACTATGGGCCACCTTAACTTTAGTACCATAAGGACTATCGTTAAATCTTACTTAAATAACACTTTTACTCCATTATGTTTTAGTCTTATGAGCTATGGAAGTCTGCAATTTGCATTGATATGGGTATATTGGTATCGGTATTGTTATAGAGATAAGAAACTGTAAAACGATTATTTCTTTATAAAGTTTTTGGTATAGAGAGATGGCTCACGCTAAATACTATGTAATTATTACCCAATAAATGTTTTATAAATTATAAACACACCATTACATTTAAGATAAATAGCATAATGAAGGATTAAAAAACATTGATCTTAGGGAATAAATTCCGACGCCACTTCCACTTAAAGTTATGCCCCACTCAAGGCTCTAAAGTTAGGTTCTTCATAATTAATTTTAGTACAATCGAATATATGAAAAGGCTTTAGAGTTTATTTAATTAACGTGTAATTTAACCAAAACTGTGTAGAAACGGCGATACAGGTAAACATTATTTTGGGTAAATTTTTAAACAATTTTACCAAGTTAGATTTGAATACGAGTAATTGATTTAATATAAATCATAAAATAATTATGAATAAATACTTTAGAATAGATTACCGTGGATCAGTCCAGCAAATCAATTTTAAAACTCATTCAAGTTTAATTATAAAAATTCATAATGATAAATGTTTGTAATTTCTGAAGAATTTAGCAATATTTTTCTACATGTTATCTCTTGCTCCACCCTACATTCTTACACACATTATTTAAAATACAATGACAAATGCCAACAACGACTGTAGTTTCTGTGTAGTTTAACGTGCAAAAGCCCGCAGGGTTTATCGCTCATCTAGCCTGTCAATACTGTAGTCTTGTTAGGCTTATCTCTTACACAAGGCTTACGCTGCAGTATCAAAGTTGTTTTTTTCCCAGCAGGAATACATGCTTCGACTATTAGTGTATATTATAATATACTTACTTATGTATAAAACAAAAGTATAATGACTGATTCATAATGCGGTCCATTAACTTTACCGAAGTAACGCGTAATACGGTGCAAACAATTAATTATGTTTCTTGATTTTCACTTAGATGATAAGATAATCTAAGTAAACCATCTAGTTAAAGTACGCTATTCAATATACCTTAAATAATTAAATTCTTAATGAGAAAGGCAAAGTAAATTTAATTTTGCCTAAATTTACTTAAGAATAAGCTTAAAATCAAAAACAGCTTAGGTAGTATAATTGAAAATGAGTCCATATTTTATAACAAATAGAAATTCAAATTTAAATAGCGCTTGTATTTTAAGATTAACCTTTTTTTACTATTTGAAACTCTAACCATAATATTTATCGAGATTTCTTAATGATTAAATCGTAAGTTTACCATGGTTTTCCTAAAATGCATAAAGTTAATCATAAAGAAATACTGAAGAAGAGTATTTGGTTCATCAGCCATAAGATTGAGATAGGTTTCTGTTTAAGTTAATAATACTGGTACATTGACACCGTGATACAACCATATGGAAGCTTAAAAAATTACACTAACTCTGAATAACTCTGAAATACTAAGCCCTCTGTCTCTGGTAGCCCAGAGCTTCAGACACGTCTCATTCTCCAGCAGAGTTCACCATAGAACTTATGGTCTCTGAGTGTACCTGGACTCCAGATAGCGGGTCAGTGACAGCCCTCGGCCACTGGGAGTACCCGGTTAATGGGAGCTCAATGTCTCTCGGTTAGCTTCAAAATTTAAAGTAGGTCTTTGCCTATAATACTAGATATAAATCTATTATTATCAAATCTAAAATCTAGCACTCTCTCTCTCTCTCTATCTCTCTCTCTCACTCTCTCTCTCTCTCCCCAGAAAAACTACTAGACCGATTGAATTGAAATTTTACATGAACATTCAATAGCGATTGCATTGTGTAAACTTGTGTAAACGCGTCTTCCTGTGTAAACTTTGTTTTATGAAATCATAACAAAATGTTTTTTTTTTTTTTAATTTAACTATTATCTAAAGTAGTATATATTTATAGTCTTGAAAGCAAAGATAAGCTTCATAATAACAAAACTTCTTATTTTAAAAATTTTCTGGAATCCCTGTTGAGCACAGGGTTTTTTTCAAATAATAAATTTTTAAAATTTAAGAAGTCAATGTTTATAAGAACATACTTGCGTTCGAAGCCATGGGTAATAATTGCTAATAGTTCAATTGGTAATAAATGAGGAAATACAATGTTTTGACTTTTTTACTATTGCAAGTTTACAAATGCAAATCACTAATCTGAATCTACTTATTATTGTACTGGATATCGAAGGAGTTTACGTTATATAAAGTTCCTATGAATGGCAAGGCTATTAATAGTTAGCAAAGCAAACTCTACATATTTATCGCATTGTATTTGTCACACACACTCGAGAGCGGTTGTCACTTGCAGACATACAGACGCACATTTGTTCACATATTCCTATCTAGTGTTGAAACCCAACTTATGCATTGCTGTCTGAAATTTAAGAGAAAAGTCTCGGAGGTATTTTACACAACCTGTAAGTTTAATTCACATGTGTCAATTACAACGCAATCTTACTTCTATTAAGAAATAAAACATCAAATCCTGATCAATACATTCGCTAAGGTATTATTAGTACCTATACAACTACAGTTAAATTGCAGAAAGTTATGGCGTTTTTAACTGAAATCATTACGTTCATTTCAAGGAAAATGCTCGTACTTTAAAACATAAAACTTACCAGGGGGCTGCCTAATCATCTTCGCCGGAGTTTTCCGTCTCTTCGGGCTTGCTTGTTTTCTAGCAAATATCACAAACAAGTCTGCACTTTAAAACTAGTAGATGAATTTTAATTTAAATTTCATAAAGTTATTGCAAAAAGATCTAAAGTCACTTAATTTCTTTGCTGCACTTGTGGTAATTGCAAAAATGTCTGATGATGTTAGACTAACATTATTGTACGTTTAATAAAAACCTAAATACTTCAGTGTTATATATACATAATAATATAATACATTCCATGTTCACGTTAAATACCCCAAAGATTCATTTCTGGCTGAGTGGTTCAAAGTTACAGTGGTTACACGAAAACTGATGTGTCACTTAAATCTATGCAACTCTATCGATGCCCATGATCGGCTCATGACTAACCTCAAATGTCCAGACTTTACTTCAAGGGGAGATCGGGGTCTATTATACTGCGTAGGATCACTGTTGAAGTTGGTGGAGCTCCCTGAAATTGCCGAATGCTAACATAGGCATAAGATCGTCTAATCTTGCTCGCTTTGACATGAGGGGTTACATAAGTGGGACATGAGTATTGACTTAGACTCCATTTCTTCCAAGGTCACATGCTTGAGATATAGCACTCAGTATGCTTCCACATAATCTAGACAGAATCTAGAATATCCTGTCACTCAGGAGCAAGCGAAAAGGTTCTTTGAGGACTACGTACAATGAGAGATTTTTCAGCTTCTTGCTCTAAGAGAACAAACAAACAAACAATCACACACACACACACACACACACACACACCACACACACACACCACACACACACACACACACACACACACACACACACACACACACACACACACACACACACACACACACACACACACACACACACACACACAAACACACACTTACTATATATATATATATATATATATATATATATTTTGGAATACATACAATGAGGTCGATTCGAGCGAAATATTATAGTTAACGAAGAAGTCGCCTCGACCAGGGACATGTGCGAGATAACAAACCAACCAATCCGAGCACGATACTCAACTCGGCCGTGCAGTCATGATCTTCTTTATATTTTAAACTAATTTTTTAGTTTTAATTTTAACGACCCTAGGCATACTTTTAGTTTATTTATTTTATGTAATGTGTTTTCTGTGTGTAGGCCTACACTGTGTTTTTTTTACTTTATGAGTGTGCGTTTGACAATGCCATAATCGAGCGAAACGCATCTCGCCTAAGAATAAATTGAATTGCTTAAACTGTGGATTCATTCAGTAGTTATAGCTATTTGAATTTTAAAACAATTGAACAATGTAAATTATTAAGTATTACAAGTAAACACCAATTTTTAAGTACCTGTGATCAAAGTAAGTGTTCAAAATGTTCCCCTCCCATCGTCTGGCAATGTCCTAGGTGGTTGTAAAAGCCATCCACTGCATTTTGAAGGTAGTCACGAGGAATATCTTGAGCTTCTTGGACTATGAGATTTCTTAGGTGCGCCAAATCTCGAGGCTTAGTACGATAAACTTTATCTTTGAGGTATCCCCAAAGAAAAACATCCATCGAAGATAAATCACGCCACTCTACGGAGTGGCCACTCTACGGAACAAGCAGGCCACTCTACTGCACCACATCTTCCAATCCTTCAGTGAAGGAATATTGTATCCAAGTATTCTCTAACAAGGAGAGCAAAGTGTGGTGGCGCGCCTTCTTGTTGGAAATAAATTCTTTGAAATTGTCGACCAAGAGCAGTTTGTAGTGCAGGAATTATCTCATTTTGGAGCATTGCTAGACACGAGTCACCATTTAAATTACCATTGATAAATAATGGGCCCATAATTTGATTTCCTATAATACCTGCCCAAACGTTAAGTTTCTGTAGATGCTGTGTATGACTCAATCTGCCACTTTCACATTCTAACAGTAGTTGTGTTATTGGTAATAATTATTGATTCCTGGCTTTGATTACTACATTGTCAGATGATGAGAGGGGAACATTTTAAACACTTACTTTGATCACAGGTACTTAAAAATTGGTGTTTACTTGTAATACTTAATAATTTACATTGTTCAATTGTTTGAAAATTCAAATAGCTATAACTACTGAATGAATCTACCTTTTGAAGTCCGGTTTTCGGCATTGTACTCTGCTAAGTAAAACCTTTAATTTGATACCAAACTTGACCTATGCTGCTATTTAAGAATTTTGTCTGACTCCTTGTGGACTGTCCCCCAAAGGGATTATCCGGTCGGTAATTGGGCAGATGTGTGCGTTACTATCACCAGTAAGCACGTGTGAACTTTGGTATTTCTTTCTATTGTGGTTCAAAAATTAAAAAAGAGGTTCCAGACTTAATTGTCACCCTGTATATTATTTATACCACCAATCCAAGAAGATCGGTAATAAAATTATTGTGACGTATAAAAGTGTGGCCGTGGAATCCTGAGAGAGTTGGGAATCCATAAACAATAAAAACACGAGAACATAAAATCAGTTCAATAGTCGTCACGACGTCATGATTTGTAGTTAAACTAAACTCATTCGTTTTCCACTAGCTCTACCTAAAATCTACCACATCCCTTGTAATAAACTGTGACATAATGCAGTCCCACGCCGTTAATGGAGCTGTCAACATAATTGTCAACGTAATTGTCTAATAGTTGAGCATCTTGTTATCTGCAACAGCCATTGACGAATTAGTTGCCCTGCATTGTGCAATGTTAATACTGATAATCCCTAATATTACAGATGTAACGTATTTGTTACGATCTAAACATCCTATCAACCTTAGAAATAAAAATATCTAGCATTTTTCTCTTCTTTAAATTGTATTTCCAGTAGAACATAAGAGCAGACACATTATATTTATTGTTACGGTTTATTATTATAAGTAACTAAATACAATTTCCTTCTGTATTCTGTTTACTTACTTTCCATAAAATTAAGAGTTTTACTCTCAAACAGTTCTGACAACACAGTCAGTGGTTTGTTATACTGCCATTCAGAGGTAGTTTGGATATTGTCAGCTCAAATTGTCCTGTCAGTACTTTAAACTTATAGTTTATTTGTTACACTGGAAGCTTTTCCTGTAAAGCGTGTTTTTGTAACATGGATTGATAAAAACTGTTCAATGCCACTACTTTGACTTTATTCTTGTGCAACTAAATCTGTTTGTTTTTATTTATTTATTTTTTATTTATTTATTTTCAATTTTACATGACAGCTACAGGACATGATATAGCACAAACAATGTGCCATATCATTTATACACTATTAGCCGTAGTAGAATAAAACTATTGTCAATTATTACGATTTCTTCCTTATGCTGATATTTTAAAATGTTTAAATAATTAAACACTTTCACAGCTGACAATATTGATCTGATCAAAATTAATGTATGCCATAGAGTAAAATATATAAGCAAACATGATCTCATTGCATTTCTACAAATTTGGTTTTCTTATTATATCTTTTTGTGACACTCCGATTTCCTGTGGCAATACTATAGGAAAACTATTACTATACCATATTATAAATGTAGTATTTCTTCGGATATTTGTCTTATTGGATAAAGTATATTTAAATAGTAGTATAAGAAATACATTTTTCACATATACCAAATATTTATTTTTGGGTACATAGATTGATAGTCCTAAGATTAATAAACAAGTTCCATGAAAATACCGAGTGCTGTGTTTTGGGTGCGTTTTTGTATTTTGTGTGTACTGTTATGTGTCCGTGTGATAAGGTAAGTGAGCACTGTTATTAGGCTTATGGGTAAGTTATTCGCCTATGCAAGTGTAACTTGTGAATACTGACTGAATATTAATTATAAAAATTGTTATTATAAATGCATGCATTCTCATTTACTTCATCTCCCTTAATTCATTCTTAGTTCCTTATGTGGGTATACAATAGCTCAACTTTTGTGGAAATTTTCAAACTACTATTCAAAAGTAATGATTTTAGTAAACATGTTAAACGATAGTAAAGTATAACTAAAAAATTATCTTATTCAGTAACATCATGCTCACGATACACACGTTAACGTGCATAAAAATAGCTAAAATCTGAAATACACAGCATTTAGTGACCGATTAAAATATTTGATCTAATTTAGGTTTTAACTATTATGTTATGATTGTTGCATAACAAAACAGTTAATTTAAGTTACTAAATTTAATTCCTTCCATAAATAATTAAGTATTCTCTTAATAATATTATTTTTAAACCTCTCCAATCTGGAAACGTTATTTATTAATCTAATGGTAATTTGCATCGTTACTAGTTTCTGAAATAAAATCAAAATCATATAGAAACTGACAGAAAACTAAACATTTCTGACTCTTTTTTATAACACATATTTTCCCCACTTAACCCGAATAAACATTTCTCAAAAGCTCACATATATTGACAAATATTTATAAATACTCGATAAATACTGATAAATAATATTTAAAAAATGCATCTCATATGACATTGTATTTTTGTTCTCATATTTTACATTCGCCAGGCCTATTACTAGTAATCTCTTGTTAGAGTGCTACTAGTACAAATTTTTAATGTATGTACTTTCATGCTTTTTTAATATAGATAATTTAAAGTTCCTTATTGCCATATGAATTTTAGTTCAGTAATACTGATATACATTTTACGATATAAGAGAGTGGTGAAAGAAAGCTAGGCTCTACAAATCACTGTAGATTCATTCATTTAAAGATTTTGGAGGCTTCTGATGAAATCTGTGCTTTGTTCTGTACTTCATGTTATCTACCACAGATTTATTATCAATGTAATGAAATTGTTTAGTTAACTTCAATCAATTTGTGTGCTAAGTCAAAATTTTCGTTTTAGTAAAAGCAAACAACTAACCAAAGGAGAGAAGGAAGTAAGAGTGATAGTTTTGTAAAAATTACAGTCCAAAAAATACTTTGTGAGAATTTATAAAACTTTCACAATCCTTCAATACTATCCGCCTTACTTTCTCAAGAATCAATTTATCTAGCATTTAACATAAAATCAAACAGCAAAACATTATTATAGCCCAAAAATGCTAAATCGATGGTAATCATAAAAAAATATGTATTTAAGAATACTCGGTTAATACCTGGCTTAAAACTGCAGAGCTTATATCAAAAAAATATTGGAATGCACATACGATTGTATGATTCAATGGATTGAGTTTCAATCAACACAAAGTTTAAATCGTGCTTCCGGGAATCGAAAGATTTTCCGGCCCTTTAACTTTGTAATCTGCTGTTTGTGCAGGACTCTATTTTAACTAAAGTTTTCCGAAATTAAAAAATGTAACTACACATAGAAAAGTAATCACTAGTTGAAGAACAATATTACTTATTATTCTTAAATTTTAATCTAGTCGTATTAAGATTAAATATGTACGACAACAATAAGCAAGTTTGAATATAGTTAAGTTTAAAGAATTACTGTTATTAACTGAACAAAAAACAATAAAGTAAAACATTTACTGTAGTAAAACATTGCCGAAACAATGGTAATCGTAGAATAGTATGTAGTTGCTTTTTAAGTACATTTTAGATCGCATACACAAATGAAAACTATATCAAATGGTGTGAGAATTCTATTATAGCTGTACTGTTAATTACCTTCCTGGTATTCAAAGAGTAATTTAAGAGGAGTAATTTATCCCCCTAGTTAGATATACAGTAGCAAATCCCATGATTATAACCATGTACGTTATATGAAATAAAGTGATAGGGTGAAAACATAGTTTGAATAATGTTGGACACTACATGAAACCATTTCTATATATTTCTAATAAACGATTATTCCATCTTATATTGTAAAAGTGATTGAGTGGGTAGTGATTATAAAGCAGCGTTCATAAATAATAAGCCATGAGCTCAATTTCTTGAGTAACCAATAGTATGGCTAAAGGTTAATGAATGGAAAACATAAATAATAAATATAAATTAAACAATTAATAAGTTAATGTAGTCCTGGTTGGAAAATTAAAATTTTAATATTTTCCACTTTATAATTTATGGGAGATACATTGTAACATTTGTATTCATAATAAATGTTGATCAATGTTGAAAAACATTATCTATATTATGGATTAATATAATACGGTTAAAGGCTCATAAAACCTGTTGTAACAGTGTTAATAAATAAATACACAGTAAATGTTTTATAAATACATAAATTATTATTAGCAATATTGTTAATTTATATACAAGCTTATGAAAAGTCTTTTTTGTTGCATTGAATGTTAAATAAATTCGCAAACAATTATAGATTTGTGTCAATCAGCATGTATTTAAACCCCTTCTAAATATTATATTTTTGTTTATGTCATAAGGCTAACGATATAGTTTTAATGTATGTTTCTATTAACGTTTATTCGGATTATTTTAGTAATTATCAAACAAATTACATGTTTAGGTTTCTTAAGAAATTGTTTGCCAATGTGCTGCTTAGTGTATACCAGACCAGAAATTCTATAATAAGACCTACGTTTTTATCCGTATAAATATTACGTAACGAAAAATAACATTTTTTGTTGTAATCACAGTAAATGAGTAAGAAAGTTTAATTGAACTGGATATTTTAAACTTTCACTTTTAAATTAGATATTTTACTGAAGAAGAAAGTTTCCTCAAAATTAAAATATAGGATAAACCAAAACTTTGTTGTAGTTCAACCCCTTTACCCAAGTTCCCTTTAGTTCTAATTTCTTAATCAAACCTGCAAATATGCATAGTATTTGGCATATATTTTTAGAAATTTCAAAAATGTTTGTATCAATAAAGTATATGTGAGTTTTAAAAGTTAGAAGCTATTAAGCTCCCTTCTTACATTCGATGAGGGTTTGCCGTGTCAGAAAACGACTGTTCAATTACGTTGTATAATATTACGAGTAAGCTTTTAAACTCTGTTCACTTTAAACCCCCTTAATTACTGAGGGTCAGCTCTAGAAATGGTGAGAGGCGGCAGGGAGGAAGGGTTTGAAGCTAAGCAGATTCCCATGAAAATCGATTATTTAATCAACTATCTGATCTAGTTTAAATTATATTCCAGATAAAATTGTCATTTACTTATCACTAAATCGATAAATGTTTGCTTCCTGTATTAGGGCAGATGACCTACACCAATGATATTTATAAATGTCCAAGCGTATATATATATCTGTCTGTATATTTATAATGGTCTTCTAGTCCCGAAACTATGATTCATTAAAACTAATTATTTAATTGTTTTTATTTGTATCACACTTGAAAATCAGAATTTAGTCCAAGCTTCACGATAATGGATTAAGATATTGCATAATTTAAATTAAAATATAACATGTTAGGGTATGGCTGAGTTTAGACACTCGCCTTAGCAGTTGAAACGTAAATAAAGAAGGAGTTTCCGTGAGCCTAACGAGGGCTGACGTGGAGATGCTGACAAATGAGATCAAATGGCAAGTCAAGCGTTACAATGTTGGTCTGACACCTTCTGACGCAGGCGCGAAGGGATATTAGATAGATGCGAATTTACTCAGTCGTACTTCTGGTTCAGAATATTTATTTCAAATTTATTTTATTTTATAATATACTTTTATTGCAAGCTTGCTTTTAAATGTCGGAAAATATAAATATCCTTAGTCACAAAATGTTCTTATATTTGTAGAAAATTAGTGTTTGGACTATGCGAGCTTAAGGGAACAAAACTATTATACATAAGTTTAAGTAAGTCAGAAGAAGGAAAGACTAATATTATATTTGACCAATTCGGCAACATTTTAAAATAAATTTTTATTGAAATATAAAGTTGGTGCATAATTTAGTGATATGAATTTAGTTATGGTATAGATATTTTGGGGATTGTGTGGTGCGACGAAGTAGAACACTAAGTGCTATTCCCAGTATAAAGAGAAACTAAAAAAGTTCTCAGTACATATATTTTGTTTATACACATTAAGTCTCTACAACCGCTACTCGGTATCTCTGATCCCTACTGAAGGGCGCGCTCTTCGGTTCTTGCTGCGTCCTTGCCGATCTCGCCTTATCTCTGATAAATCGCCTTCCTCTCCCCTGCCAAGAGCTTGACAGAGATGACTCCGTCAACCACCAATATTATTATTAATAAATGGTTTAGAATAAACAATGTGATAATAATTTAAAATGAACCTGAAAGTCTGTCTGTGAGAGTTATATCTCATATTTATCACAGACATAAATCAGTTAGTTACTTTACTAAACATTAACATAGAAATCATTTCATATTTAGTAGGGATCGATTATTAGGTTGCCTTTAATTATTACTGCATTATTTTAAAATTAAAGCATATCATGGTTTGACTTTTTGTTTAAAGTTTGTTATTGAAGTCGGAAGATCATAACATAAAAAAACATAACATCATGTTGAAAACATAACACGATTTCGGACATTTGCCATCGTTACACAGATTATAAAAGGTATAACACATTTTTAAAGAACATTTGTGATACTTATTCAATTAATAATATTAATTAAATTACACACAATTTTCTTCAAGATTGCAGTATAGTGATTCATTTGGGAGAGGAATTCTCAAGTACTATAAGAGTAAATCACGAGCAACTCAACACTATTTTGTAAAATTATTTTCAAGAAACATGGAATGAGTGTCCCTCTTTCTATTGTTTCGCTAACTAAATATGTTCTATATATCAGAAGTGGCAACACATAATCTTTCTTACAATACTTTCTTGAATAATTTCTTATAATTCAAGCCATATTGTCTTTCGAACTCTTAAAATAAGCAAATCAATATTTATATATTTTGACGAATACAAAGGACCCCAATATCTCTATACCAATTACATGGTTATACTTTAAATAAAAATAAAAATTTAATAAATAAAATTTTATTTTAGAATTGTAAATGGATAGGGAATAAAAAATAGTAAATTTATATTGTAATCCAGCGGCAGGCACGACGCGCTTGGAATCTGGTCTAGACCTGACTTGATGGCAGTTATTGCCAAACAATAGCCTACAGTGGACTCTATCTTTTGTTAGGCGGCGAACCTGCGTTGAGAGAGATTCAAACAGGCCTGCAGGAACAGGAGCGTAGTCGGTGCAGGCCGAGAAAAAGAAAACACGCTCTGCTTCCATTCCGAGTTGAGAAGCGATAGAGTAAAGTCTTTAGTGCGAGTTTAAAAGTAGTGTCGGGCGTAGGATCCGTTGGTATAGATTATTTTAATACCAAACTCCAAGACCTTCACGACCAAAGAGCTAAGTACTTTTGACTGAATTATTAAATTTTTCGAAATTTGAAAATTTAAGAAGTGAATTAATTTGAAATTGGAATTGAAATTTGAAATTAACGATCAAATTCTGTTGAGTGTGGACTAATATATATCTAAATTGTAAAGGAGTTATTTATTTAAAGTCAAACGTAAAAATTTAATTGAAATTGTAGGGATTCTAGTTAAAATTAAGAGCTGCAGGTGCTGCACCATATCCTGTAGGAACTTGTGAAAAATTCCTGTTGAGAACTGTTTAGATTTGTTTGAGAATTTTATTTTAAAGAAGTTTATAATTTTTATTTTATTAGTTTTGAGAAGAAGCCTATTTATTTTATTTCATACAAATTTGTTCAAGATTATTATTTTATTTTATATTTTATACACACGTATTTGGAGGACAGTGAGTCCATGTTAAATCGAAAGTGCCTTGCCTAAGGAAGTAGTAATTTTAAACTATTGTGCAAAACATTTCATTGGTGGAATACAAGGTTAATAATTGAAATTTGGATTGATTTAATAAACCTGAATATTTCTAAAAAGGTGCAGTTTTAATTTCCACCAGTATCTACTTAAATCTTATGAGTTCGAGAATATTTAAGGTCATCATAATAAAAACAAAAAATTTTGTATATTAACATTTAGTATACAAATAAGTGCGCCACTCTGCTTTATTCTGGTGAACCTTAATAAAATTGAACTTAGTGGTTGTTCATTAATAAGTGGCTTGGATACTGGAAATTTATAAAGTGTTTAATATTAAACTTTTAAAATGGCACTTAAGGTGGACTTGTTAACCAAGGAGGAATTGGACTATGAAATTAGGTTAAGAGGTGTGGAAGTGTCTCCTAGTCTTAAAGTGATAGATTTAAGGAAAAAGTTACGGCAGTTAATAAGTCTTGATGTAAATAGTAATTATTTGAACCTGAGTGGAAAGGTCGCTTTCAAGGAGGAATGGGATAAAATTAAGTTAGAAACCCAAGTATTAGGAAGTAGACTGGAGGAATCCATTGAACAGGGACTAACATTGGACATAGTTAGGTGTGAAACAAAAATAAATCATTGGCAGCGCCGACTAACTAACTTAAGTAAATTGTTTAAAATCGAAGAAAAGGATATAGCTAAACATGTTGAAAACCGGAATAGTATATTAAGTGAATTGTTGTTAAAAATAAAAAACCTAAAAATTGACAAGGAAACATCTGATAACTTGGTGCGTAAGTTATCTGATTCCAATCTGGAAATAGAACGTGAGCTGGAAGAGGCTAGTAAACCGGAAGTGAAAGATAAGTCTGGTCTAAATATGAGAGATGAGGCGTTTGTTTCGGGACGGCCACATTTAAGTTATAATAAACTACCGAACCCCATTGAGCGTTATTTGAAGGAGTTAAAAATCTGCGATGGATTAAATGTTCAAGAATTATTAGAATTCTTTAAAATAATCTTGAAACTTAAAAAGGAAACTAGATGTACGGAAGAGGACATTATGGAGATTGCGATTTCACATAGTCAGGGAGCTCTTTTGTCGAAACTATTGGAAATAAAACAGGACAATGTCACGGTCAAATTAATGCTTGAAATATTATTGAATTATTTCGTGCCATATCATCAGCGTGAACTTTTGAAATTTGAAAAGGTGCACCGTCCCCAAAGATATAATGAAAGCTTATCCAACTACATTATAGACATTAAGGAATCAGTAGAAGTACTTTGTTGTAATATAAATGAAAGGGATGTTGTGGAATTAATTAAGGTGGGAATTAATCCTGAAACCAGAAATAAACTAGTGTTTATGGGAAATCCGAGCACATATTCCGAACTGGATGAGATGTGTATAAGGGCGAATAATGTAGGTTATGCTGACAACGTGAGGAAAACAGGGAATAATTTGAATGTGAATAGGAAGTATAATGTACCGGTTAACAGCATCAGGGCGAGGCAAGAAACAATAACTTGTTATAAATGTAATAGACCTGGTCATTATGCTTATCAGTGCCGGGAGGTAAACAGGAAACCTGTTGTAAACCAGCGGAGACCTATTGTAAACCACACTCCAGCTATAAACCCCGAAAATGTAGGTCGTAATGTACAGGAGTCAAAAAACTAGTTAGTAGGGAAAGTTCTAACAATGAGTTAAGGAAGGGCGAACTTTCCCGGTTACCTAAAATTGTGTCCAACAAAAATTCACATGAATTATCTGCTAAATTAAATCATACTTGGCAAAAGAAAAATTCGGAAAATATCAGTTCATTGCCCAGCTTAGAAATAGATTTTGGCAAGAATATATCATTAAATGTATTATTAGATACTGGTAGTAGTATAAATATAATAAGTGATAGACTGTATAAACTATTATTAGAGAATAAGATTGTAAAGTGTTACCAGTTATCTAACCTGACATGTATGAGTGCTGAAAATAAAAAAATGTCCGTAATCGGCAGTGTAAATATAAAAATAAAAATAGATATGTTCACCTGGAGAGTGGAATTTGTTATAGTGAAGGACTTAGCTCAAAAGGCAATTTTAGGAGCGAACTTTATAAAACATTCTGGTTTGTTAATAGACTTGAAAAATAATTGTTGTCGATTTGACTTTAATATAGAAAGGTGTATAAAATTTGTGCAAAATATTACAGTAGCGTGTATGAACTCCAATCACACTTATAAAATAGGATGCGAAGAGGCCAGTAATGAAATAATAAAAATTATAAAGGAATTTCCAACGGTATTTACCGACAAAATTGGTTAAAACTCTAGATTATGAGTATAAATTAAAAGTTAAAGATCATGAACCCGTAAAACTTAGACCATATCCATTGAATCCACCTAAACAATTAAAAATAAAAAAAAATTATTGACGAATTATTGGAACAGGACATTATTCAACCAAGTGTGAGTCAGTACTCGAGTCCAGCCTTTTTAGTAGGTAAGGAAGATGGAAAATCGGAAAGATTAGTAGTTAATTACAAGGAGTTAAACAAGAAGTTGGAAGGAGTGAGTTATCCTATAGGCGACATGCACGAACTACATATATTACCATTTGAAGGGAAACAATTATTACTCAGTAATAGACTTAACCAAAAGTTTTTATCAAATAAGTTTAGCGAAGGAAAGCCAGGAGTTAACTACGTTCTCGGTACCTTTCGGAAGTTACAGCTTTAAACGAATTCCTTTTGGATTATTAATTGGAAGTGGGGTATTGTCGTCATATATGAATAAAATCTTAGGAGAATTGAGATTTACTTGCACTCTCGCCTTTTTGGACGATATTATTGTGTATTCGAAGACTTTGGAGGAACATTATATGCATTTGAAACAAGTGTTAGAGTGTTTAAAGAAAAATAATCTTACTGTGAATCCGGAGAAAGTAAAATTTTGTTATAATGAAATTAAATTTCTGGGACATTTGGTTTCCAAAGACACTATAAGAATGGACCCTGACCGTACACGGACGTTATTAGAATCTCCGAGGCCCCGGGACAAGAAAGGTATTGCGAGATTCATAGGGATGACTAGTTATTTCTCTAAATTTATTCCAAATTATGCGGAAATAGCTCATCCACTCAATGAAATGAGGAAGAAGTCGTCCAAATTTGTGTGGGACCAAAAATGTCAGGAATCGTTCGATAAACTGAAAACGAGCGGTTACCCGTCCCCCCGTGTTAGCCATCCCTGACTTCAACAAGGAGTTCACAGTCCAATGCGACGCGAGTGATAAGGCCCTCGGTTCCTGTTTATTACAGGAAGCGGACAATGGACATTTAAAACCGGTGGCCTATTATTCGAGAAAATTTAACGAAAGTGAGGTGAAACTTACTACCTATCAAAAGGAAGCTTTGGCAGTTGTCTGTTCAATAAATAAATTCCGTAATTTCCTAGAAATGAGACCATTCAACTTAGTGGACCGACAACTCAGCATTGGCTTGGGTATTGTCCCACTTTCGTAAGTTAGGAAAATTAGGGCGCTGGGTGGAGGTTATATTGTCTCTACCATTTAAAATTACGCATGTTAAAGGTAATCAGAACCAGTAGCGGACTATTTATCTAGATTATTTCAAGATAGTGAAGTTGACCACAATGTGTTACATGAACTAGAAAAATTAGTGAATAAGGACAAGATGAATGATAACTCTATAAAAATGAACAATGAAACTGTAAATAATAAGGACTTAGTAATAAGAGAGGAAACAGTGTCTATAAATAGTATAAGTACGATGCCTTTTAGCTTTATGGACTTAAAAACGCATCAGAAGCAGGATGTAAATATAACTAAAATTATGGAGGGTGTATTGAACTATACCAATAGTGATGTTTACAGTGTGGAAAAAGGGGTGTTATTTTATGTGAACAATAAAAACAATTCTAAAAGGATCTATTTACCTGAGCACTTATTTAAGGTCGTATACGAGTATTATCACAACTCATTGTCTGGCTGTCACTTCGGCATTTTAAAAACACAACAGAAAATAAATGAAAGGTTTTATCACCCTAAACTAAATGATTATGTGAAAAATAATGTAAAATGTTGTGAAGTGTGTTTGAAAGCAAAAAAGTAGCAACTGGAGGGACCAAGGACCTTTGAACAGCAATCTGAGCAGTCGTCCAATGCAGAAGTTATATATGGATATTTATGGGCCATTACCTGCGTCTTCCAATCGAATGCAATACATCCTGATAGCTGTAGATGACTTCACCAAATATAATTGGATAATGCCACTCAGGAAATGCACCTCAGGTAATGTAATTAATGCATTAGAAAATAATATTTTCAAAAATTTTTCTTTGCCTGAAGAATTCGTGACGGATAATGGAACATATTTTGTCAGCGAGGAGTTCAAAAATTATTTGTTTAATTTGGGCATAAAACAAAGGACCATTATACCTTATACTCCTCAAGGAAATAAAAGTGAAAGGCAAATTCGAAATTTAAATCAAATTCTGACAGCTTATTATCATGACTGTAAAAAGAATTGGGACAAGGATTTGTACCATGTGCAAATGGCCCTAAATACTTGTCACAATGAAAGCATAAAGTCGTCTGCATTTGAATTGATGTTCAGTTTCAAAGCAAATGATGGTTTGTCATTAAAATGGCAAATTAAAGATATTTGTGATGAAAAAATGGAGCAAAGATAAGAATGCAAAGATGGTTGAAGCTATTCAAAATTTAAAAAGACAAAATGAGCTGAATTCGAGAAGAAACCGATACAACCGAAATCACAGGCAATTAAAAATGTATGATGTAGTCTATTGTAGAATTACAAATCAGCGATATAAGCTAGATCTGAAATATGAAGGACCATTCAGAATAATTTCAATTATTAGCTCCAACTCATATGTGGTTCAAAATTTAAAAGAATTGAATGAGTTCCGTAGAATACACTTGCAGGATGTGAAACCCACTGGGGAAAGAAGAATGTATATTTAAATATAACAAAACAAAATAATTACCGAGGGGTAAATAATTGAATTACAAAAATTTTTAAAAAAGGAACTGATTAAAAAATTATGACGAATTAAATTAGTTGTAAGAATGAAGAAAAACTATATTGGATGTACGTTGTATGTATGTATGTTTGATTTGAGAAATTTCAGTGACAAGGAAGATTAAATTAAAATATAGTGAACAATTGAGGAAATTCTACAGCCCTGTTAAATTGTAAATATTAATTGGAATTGTAATCTTGTAAAAATGTATTTTAAACTTGAAGAAACCTCAAGAGGAATAAAAAGTTTATGATTTAGATAAAAGGGCACAGGTGAAGTACACAGTTGCGATAACTACATGGTTTGGGAGAGGAGGAGTGTATTAAACCAATTCAGTATTTATTTTTCTGAATAATGCACAAATCCGAAACTCATGGTCCGTAATTAATGTTATTAACATGTGTTATTTATGTTTGTATGTAAATTAATAATTAACACGAATGTTGGAATATTAATTTAAACTTGTTAGTTTGATAAAATTTATGCCAAGGAAGAGGGGAACAGAAAAAAAGACTGTTATTTCTATGATAAAACAACGGTATAGGTAAAAATACTAAAATAAGAACTGGACACCCCCGTCTGGGGATATGTTTTAATTCTATATGAAGCTGCGACAACCAGTGAATGGGCGAGCCAACACACACAGCCGTGCAGGGCAAAGGTTCCAAGGACGACCCAACTAATTACGGACCGGACCTGCAATAAACATCCCACAACAACAACCACCGACTACCTCGTTCTACCCATTGTGAAGGATTATCTGGATGGACTATCTTTATGGTAGGACTTAGAATTGTAAAAAGGTAGGTGGCAATTGGACTCTTAATACTTGCCGTAGTTTAGGTCAAGGTATCTATTGGGGAACTTAATTGTTTAAGTTTTTCAAAAACAATCTAATAATGTATGGACTCTTTTAAAAAGAATTTATAATAATTAACGCTTGGTTAAAATAACTTGACAACTTGTATGCTGCCACTTCTTACAACTATTATCAAAAATAAATTAAAACAAATAGTATAAATAAAAAAAAGGGTTTTTTGTAGATTTTATGATGCATGTTAAGGCTAGGTGGAAATACAATTTCTAAAGGATGTGAGATAAATTTTTTAGACTTAAGTATTAAACTTGGCAGATACCAAGCGCTTTAAGGGGGGGGGTGTGTATACCAATTACATGGTATACTTTAAATAAAAATAAAAATTTAATAAATAAAATTTTATTTTAGAATTGTAAATGGACAGGGAATAAAAAATAGTAAATTTATATTGTAAACTTTCACAATCCTTCAATACTATCCGCCTTACTTTCTCAAGAATCAATTTATCTAGCATTTAACATAAAATCAAACAGCAAAACATTATTATAGCCCAAAAATGCTAAATCGATGGTAATCATAAAAAAATATGTATTTAAGAATACTCGGTTAATACCTGGCTTAAAACTGCAGAGCTTATATCAAAAAAATATTGAATGCACATACGATTGTATGATTCAATGGATTGAGTTTCAATCAACACAAAGTTTAAATCGTGCTTCCGGGAAATCGAAAGATTTTCCGGCCCTTTAACTTTGTAATCTGCTGTTTGTGCAGGACTCTATTTTAACTAAAGTTTTCCGAAATTAAAAAAATGTAACTACACATAGAAAAGTAATCACTAGTTGAAGAACAATATTACTTATTATTCTTAAATTTTAATCTAGTCGTATTAAGATTAAATATTTACGACAACAATAAGCAAGTTTGAATATAGTTAAGTTTAAAGAATTACTGTTATTAACTGAACAAAAAACAATAAAGTAAAACATTTACTGTAGTAAAAACATTGCCGAAACAATGGTAATCGTAGAATAGTATGTAGTTGCTTTTTAAGTACATTTTAGATCGCATACACAAATGAAACTATATCAAATGGTGTGAGAATTCTATTATAGCTGTACTGTTAATTACCTTCCTGGTATTCAAAGAGTAATTTAAGAGGAGTAATTTATCCCCCTAGTTAGATATACAGTAGCAAATCCCATGATTATAACCATGTACGTTATATGAAATAAAGTGATAGGGTGAAAACATAGTTTGAATAATGTTGGACACTACATGAAACCATTTCTATATATTTCTAATAAACGATTATTCCATCTTATATTGTAAAAGTGATTGAGTGGGTAGTGATTATAAAGCAGCGTTCATAAATAATAAGCCATGAGCTCAATTTCTTGAGTAACTAATAGTATGGCTAAAGGTTAATGAATGGAAAACATAAATAATAAATATAAATTAAACAATTAATAAGTTAATGTAGTCCTGGTTGGAAAATTAAAATTTTAATATTTTCCACTTTATAATTTATGGGAGATACATTGTAACATTTGTATTCATAATAAATGTTGATCAATGTTGAAAAACATTATCTATATTATGGATTAATATAATACGGTTAAAGGCTCATAAAACCTGTTGTAACAGTGTTAATAAATAAATACACAGTAAATGTTTTATAAATACATAAATTATTATTAGCAATATTGTTAATTTATATACAAGCTTATGAAAAGTCTTTTTTGTTGCATTGAATGTTAAATAAATTCGTAAACAATTATAGATTTGTGTCAATCAGCATGTATTTAAACCCCTTCTAAATATTATATTTTTGTTTATGTCATAAGGCTAACGATATAGTTTTAATGTATGTTTCTATTAACGTTTATTCGGATTATTTTAGTAATTATCAAACAAATTACATGTTTAGGTTTCTTAAGAAATTGTTTGCCAATGTGCTGCTTAGTGTATACCAGACCAGAAATTCTATAATAAGACCTACGTTTTTATCCGTATAAATATTACGTAACGAAAAATAACATTTTTTGTTGTAATCACAGTAAATGAGTAAGAAAGTTTAATTGAACTGGATATTTTAAACTTTCACTTTTAAATTAGATATTTTACTGAAGAAGAAAGTTTCCTCAAAATTAAAATATAGGATAAACCAAAACTTTGTTGTAGTTCAACCCCTTTACCCAAGTTCCCTTTAGTTCTAATTTCTTAATCAAACCTGCAAATATGCATAGTATTTGGCATATATTTTTAGAAATTTCAAAAATGTTTGTATCAATAAAGTATATGTGAGTTTTAAAAGTTAGAAGCTATTAAGCTCCCTTCTTACATTCGATGAGGGTTTGCCGTGTCAGAAAACGACTGTTCAATTACGTTGTATAATATTACGAGTAGCTTTAAACTCTGTTCACTTTAAACCCCCTTAATTACTGAGGGTCAGCTCTAGAAATGGTGAGAGGCGGCAGGGAGGAAGGGTTTGAAGCTAAGCAGATTCCCATGAAAATCGATTATTTAATCAACTATCTGATCTAGTTTAAATTATATTCCAGATAAAATTGTCATTTACTTATCACTAAATCGATAAATGTTTGCTTCCTGTATTAGGGCAGATGACCTACACCAATGATATTTATAAATGTCCAAGCGTATATATATATATCTGTCTGTATATTTATAATGGTCTTCTAGTCCCGAAACTATGATTCATTAAAACTAATTATTTAATTGTTTTTATTTGTATCACACTTGAAAATCAGAATTTAGTCCAAGCTTCACGATAATGGATTAAGATATTGCATAATTTAAATTAAAATATAACATGTTAGGGTATGGCTGAGTTTAGACACTCGCCTTAGCAGTTGAAACGTAAATAAAGAAGGAGTTTCCGTGAGCCTAACGAGGGCTGACGTGGAGATGCTGACAAATGAGATCAAATGGCAAGTCAAGCGTTACAATGTTGGTCTGACACCTTCTGACGCAGGCGCGAAGGGATATTAGATAGATGCGAATTTACTCAGTCGTACTTCTGGTTCAGAATATTTATTTCAAATTTATTTTATTTTATAATATACTTTTATTGCAAGCTTGCTTTTAAATGTCGGAAAATATAAATATCCTTAGTCACAAAATGTTCTTATATTTGTAGAAAATTAGTGTTTGGACTATGCGAGCTTAAGGGAACAAAACTATTATACATAAGTTTAAGTAAGTCAGAAGAAGGAAAGACTAATATTATATTTGACCAATTCGGCAACATTTTAAAATAAATTTTTATTGAAATATAAAGTTGGTGCATAATTTAGTGATATGAATTTAGTTATGGTATAGATATTTTGGGGATTGTGTGGTGCGACGAAGTAGAACACTAAGTGCTATTCCCAGTATAAAGAGAAACTAAAAAAGTTCTCAGTACATATATTTTGTTTATACACATTAAGTCTCTACAACCGCTACTCGGTATCTCTGATCCCTACTGAAGGGCGCGCTCTTCGGTTCTTGCTGCGTCCTTGCCGATCTCGCCTTATCTCTGATAAATCGCCTTCCTCTCCCCTGCCAAGAGCTTGACAGAGATGACTCCGTCAACCACCAATATTATTATTAATAAATGGTTTAGAATAAACAATGTGATAATAATTTAAAATGAACCTGAAAGTCTGTCTGTGAGAGTTATATCTCATATTTATCACAGACATAAATCAGTTAGTTACTTTACTAAACATTAACATAGAAATCATTTCATATTTAGTAGGGATCGATTATTAGGTTGCCTTTAATTATTACTGCATTATTTTAAAATTAAAGCATATCATGGTTTGACTTTTTGTTTAAAGTTTGTTATTGAAGTCGGAAGATCATAACATAAAAAAACATAACATCATGTTGAAAACATAACACGATTTCGGACATTTGCCATCGTTACACAGATTATAAAAGGTATAAACACATTTTTAAAGAACATTTGTGATACTTATTCAATTAATAATATTAATTAAAATTACACACAATTTTCTTCAAGATTGCAGTATAGTGATTCATTTGGGAGAGGAATTCTCAAGTACTATAAGAGTAAATCACGAGCAACTCAACACTATTTTGTAAAATTATTTTTCAAGAAACATAGGAATGAGTGTCCCTCTTTCTATTGTTTCGCTAACTAAATATGTTCTATATATCAGAAGTGGCAACACATAATCTTTCTTACAATACTTTCTTGAATAATTTCTTATAATTCAAGCCATATTGTCTTTCGAACTCTTAAAATAAGCAAATCAATATTTATATATTTTGACGAATACAAAGGACCCCAATATCTCTATACCAATTACATGGTATACTTTAAATAAAAATAAAAATTTAATAAATAAAATTTTATTTTAGAATTGTAAATGGATAGGGAATAAAAAATAGTAAATTTATATTGTAATCCAGCGGCAGGCACGACGCGCTTGGAATCTGGTCTAGACCTGACTTGATGGCAGTTATTGCCAAACAATAGTCTACAGTGGACTCTATCTTTTGTTAGGCGGCGAACCTGCGTTGAGAGAGATTCAAACAGGCCTGCAGGAACAGGAGCGTAGTCGGTGCAGGCCGAGAAAACACGCTCTGCTTCCATTCCGAGTTGAGAAGCGATAGAGTAAAGTCTTTAGTGCGAGTTTAAAAGTAGTGTCGGGCGTAGGATCCGTTGGTATAGATTATTTTAATACCAAACTCCAAGACCTTCACGACCAAAGAGCTAAGTACTTTTGACTGAATTATTAAATTTTTCGAAATTTGAAAATTTAAGAAGTGAATTAATTTGAAATTGGAATTGAAATTTGAAATTAACGATCAAATTCTGTTGAGTGTGGACTAATATATATCTAAATTGTAAAGGAGTTATTTATTTAAAGTCAAACGTAAAAATTTAATTGAAATTGTAGGGATTCTAGTTAAAATTAAGAGCTGCAGGTGCTGCACCATATCCTGTAGGAACTTGTGAAAAATTCCTGTTGAGAACTGTTTAGATTTGTTTGAGAATTTTATTTTAAAGAAGTTTATAATTTTTATTTTATTAGTTTTGAGAAGAAGCCTATTTATTTTATTTCATACAAATTTGTTCAAGATTATTATTTTATTTTATATTTTATACACACGTATTTGGAGGACAGTGAGTCCATGTTAAATCGAAAGTGCCTTGCCTAAGGAAGTAGTAATTTTAAACTATTGTGCAAAACATTTCATTGGTGGAATACAAGGTTAATAATTGAAATTTGGATTGATTTAATAAACCTGAATATTTCTAAAAAGGTGCAGTTTTAATTTCCACCAGTATCTACTTAAATCTTATGAGTTCGAGAATATTTAAGGTCATCATAATAAAAACAAAAAATTTTGTATATTAACATTTAGTATAATCTCAAACAATTTTCTGATGAAATAAAAGACTGTATCACTAGCAAAGCATTTGTAAAAATATTTAGATTTTGATTATTTTTCTATTGAATTTTTGAATTTTTAAACGAATCTCAACATTAAAATATTCTGATAGCAAAGTAAGATTGCAATTTTATTGTTTGCTTATTTAAGTATATATTTTATTAATGATAAGTTAAAATTAGCAAAGAGTGAGAATTCTTGAGCAAAACACCTGGGAATGACGATTAGGACTAGACTCCGTAATGAGTATTAATGTCTTATTGCGCTGTCTTAAAGTACTTGAAATTTAATAACAGTGTAAAATCCGACATTTATTATTGTCTTATATTATATTTTCATTTGTAGAATAAATGATATTTTTGTTGTACACATTTAAATTAAATTAATTCTACAACCACCATTTATGCCAAGTCGTTGAATCTCATGTGAAACAATAATGTGGTATAGAATGTTGATTACTGTAGTTCAAATAGCACGCGGTTTGATATATTCATTAATTAAAAGTATTAATAACTCATCTAGATTAACTATATTCCATCTAGAGATACGTAAGAAGTACTTATACCTATTCAAAATAATTGGATTAAAAACTTATGACTTGATTGACTTCTACTTGATTGTAATTGGAGCTAAAAGGTCATTAACAGACAATCAATAGTAACGCCCGGAATAGTGGATTCCGGTCCTGTATAGCTAATGGACGCAATAATGCACGGTAGATTGTACTTTCTGATGTAGGAACCCACTAGTCTAGTTGTTGTTATAATACAATACTGCCTTAGTTCTGAATTCTTATAGATTTTTTTCACTGAATTGATTTGTTATAATTTGCTTCCTGTGATATCGTCACTATAAAAGCTTTCATAATATTGAATAAAGTAATAAAAATCCGAAAGTAATAAAAAATGTTCTAATTCTACAAGATATTAATGTGCTTTATAATTCCGTTTCTATGACACATTATATACGAGTGATAAATTTCACTTTAGTTCGTTGCAGCAATGCATTGTTTCTCAATAGCAGCAAGAGCTTTTTTTTCATTATTACAATTCAAAAGTAATAGCTGGTAGTAATAACTCATCTTATAAACAAAAAATAAATTGCTAAATGTGGTTGCTACCCATTAAACTAACCATATTAAATAACTTTTTCAAAATATTCCTTGAACTCCTACAAAGGGTTTTATGAAGAGAAAAAATCAAAAAAAGTTTGCAGGAAAATCGTATAATTAGAAAATAGTAGTGTTAATATTTACAAAATATAAGTAACCAAATATGCAGAAGAATTCTTTAACATTACAATTTTAGAAAATAATAATTTTAAAATGGTTTATTAATTGTTCAATGCAGATGGAAGAAACGATGTTACTGTTTAATTTTACTACAGATTGCACAAGTGATGAGTTTAAACTATCTAATATTTTAGAAATTCCGTTGAAAAAAAAGCTGTCAATTTTTGCCCATAAGATACTTGAAACTGGTTGGCTGCCTTAGCATTGTGCGTGACATTTTTACTGAGGCTAAGGACGACAGGAGGGTGAATAAAAACATTCCACAACAAGTCATTCTTTTTTAGACTAAAAATAAGGCTTTTATCATGCAAAACTTATTATAAAAGATTATTTTTTTAATTTTCAATGAACTTAGTTTCTAGAATTTCCACTCTTCTTTCCCCTTATATCGAAAGCAGAACACGAGAGACAGCATTAGATTTGTTAATGTTTTACATAAGTGTTTTTTAATGTACGTTTGCTTATATTTTCTTTGTCGAGGGTAACAACGCTAACTTAACTTAAACTGTAAAAAAATGTAAAAATAAAGTAGACATAAGTGAATTTAAACGATCAGTTTTGACACTTTTTTTACAAAATTTGTTCAGTATACACAAACAGGAATGATTAAAATTCAGACAATAGAGAATCTGTTGTTGAAATCGTCAGAGCAGTCTTCTTGTATCCTTATTCTGGTCCTACCTTTTGAAGTTTTAAGCTGCTTACTTCAATTACAAGAATATCTGCTTTGCAGGCAAAGGAATGTAATAAATTTGAAGTAGCCTAAGGATAATGTGGTACCAAATACAGCTCTCGCAACTTCATGATTGTTTTTATAATTGTAGTTTTAATTATTTAAAGTTGTATAAATAAACACATTTTATAGATCATAACATAATAAACCGTGTGTGAAGCTGAAAGCTGGAGGTCATGTTGTCCAAGGTTGGTAGAGGGACAACCTTGATGTTGTCAAGGTCCCAGCTTCTCTCCGCCTATTATATAGTGGCAATAATCTTGCTGACAGTTTATAGCTAGCTTCCAGGTTACAGTTTACTAGCCTTGGTAAGTATTAATTAGTGTATATGTTTTACTAATGTAATAATAGAATAAACATCTTACAGTTTTGGAAATCTTGAGTTGGTGTAGGTGGGCCTCTTTATGGTGGTAATATGATAGGCTTGCCGCCTGGAGAAAGGAGAGAAAATTAAAAGTAGCATTACAATGATCGTAAGCTGTATGCACGATATTATCACAGACAAAGGATCTGTTTCTTGTGCATCATGATTAACTTCAAACGGAATTGTTTTTACGACGCTCATACAATTACAATCAGTAAAAACACTAATATATACTCATATCCTGTTTTATATGTTCAACGTATGTCTGTGATTTAAACTTTAAAAGTATAATTTCCGGCTTAGTCGGGAGAAAGGTAGATTTCACACGCATTTTGATCTCGAAATATCGTACTGACGATGCCTACAATAGGCTATAATTTGTCACAATACCGTCAATATGATAATGCACAAGGTTGGAATGTTATATGTTCGTAACATTTTTAAGTATTTTAGGAAACTTACGAGACAAAATTCGTTATTAGCATATATTATTTGTTTTAAAATCATGGACTTGGATCAATATGGTAATATATTTAGGTATATTAAACTTAGCATTTATTATATAGCATATGTACTCGATACTTAGTATATATCATAATCTGAAATTATGCTTTTAAACATATTAACTTAAAACAATTGAGTTGTTATTTTCTACTTCTAAAACTTGCTAATAAGTACCACCTTGGAACCTTAAGTAAAAAAAAAATTAAATAATAAAAGCTAATTAAAATTACTTGATAATTTTGTAAAAGCTGTTTGATGTACTGTAAAACAAATTTGTATAAAATCTACATATTATTGTTAGTAATAAAAAGTTATTTTAAGGTCATTTGCTTTTTAAGAACAAAAGTAACTTATTAATTATGTAATTTTATAGTTACTTACCATGAGTATAAACACGTATTAAGCATGATCAATTGCTTAGTTATATTAATGTTTAATTACGTTCGCTCAGAGTGACTATTTTTTAGTTTTCATTTATGCTCTATTTATTCTCTAAGAAGTTATTCGATCTCATATAAACATTACAAGAAATATAAAAACAAGAGCATGAGTTAGATCAGAAACGTCAAAAATGCAACTGAGCTTTATGGTAAAGAAATTGCATTGCAATAATAAACACCATTCATCACAGGAGATAATTAATTTATGCTATTTGTAATAGTTTGGTTATGCAATGAAAATTTATTGGTGATGTAATAATCTTTAACAGAATTTACAACCAATATCACCAGTGGGTAAACGCGAGTAATAAAAAAAGTTTATGTAATGTAAAGTCAGCGTAATATAAAAGTATAAAATTATTCGAGATTAAAAGAAACAATTTTGCACTCCGTTAGAAATTTGGAAATAAACATCCGCAATGTATGACATACATATTTTGGTTTCTGAAAACATGTAAGCTACAGAAAATAACACTTATTAAGAATAGTATTCACGTATTACTTTATAATATGAATAAGAGAAATTTGTATCTTTTCCCAAAAGAATTTTTCAGTAAGGGTCAGAATAAGTAAATCATTCACACGTTCAATCACGAAACTCATCAATCATAAAATGTAGTAGAGGTGGTAGGTAGATGTGAGTTACAAGTTTAGGTCAAGCTCGGCTCACAGTGTCCACAGGTTAATAATTGTAATTAATTATTATATCGGTGTTGTTTAGTAAGTATGTAAACTTAATTATACTTTTAATAACAAGTTCCTATTCCTATAGTCAAATTTTATTTTTCTGAGCCTAATTACGGGACTATGACTTTGTTTATCAATTATAAAATCGCTATTTTGGCTATGCTCCAGGATCTTAAATAAATTTCTCTCAATCAAGCTTGGAATTTGGTAGCTGATATTGCTACTCAGCAAACGATGTCATGGAAAATGTTCAATTGTTGCAATGTATTTAATTCAGTCAGGTAGTGCATTAACCTACGCTTTATTCTATTTACCCAGTTTAAAGCTAGTAAATTAATTTAACCTAAAAAAAATAAATACAACCTAAAAACTGTACTATGCCGGTGTGAATTTAAATTATATATAATAAAAAAATATATATATATATTTCTTGTTTACATGTTATAGTTTTATATTCATTTTTATTTAAAACTTCCTGAAGACGGGGGTATTAAATCCCCCGAAATATAGAAGTGAAAAATACTTTTTGTTTTCTTCTATTCAACACAGTGATTAGTATATATATATATATATATATATATATATATATATATATATATATATATATATATATATATATATATATATATATATTCTATTTGAAATTTAAATTAATATTTATAGAAAAAATTATTAAAATAGCAAATTTTGGCCTCTTTTTATCGTTTTTTTGGACTACTGACTATTTATTTATTAAATGAAACAACGCCAAAATAATATGGAGAAATCTTAGAAAATTAATTGTTTTAATATGTGATTTAAAGCAAAATTAAATGTCTTCTACGACGGGTATTTCGTGTTGCTTCCTATATTATGAGGGGAAGAATATAAGGTGAAAACGGGACTAATATTATCAATATTCAACTTAGTTTAATAAATTAGTAAAACTTCCTCAAGTCAAACAATAGTAAGTCTACTAATGGTGTTCCTCCTTTTATTTATTAAATTTGAGAATCAATCAAATATATAATAACGCTACATAAACATGAGGTACGTTGAAATACACAAAACTTCTAAAAAGTGTTATCAACTTGCATAATTTCATCTTGGCAAAATACAAAAATGCTTATTCAAAGTGTGTATATTTTCTGTTAAATTTTTATCAGTAGTATAAAAACCATTTAAAGAATTGTCTTTAATAACTTTTATAGTAAATGATAACGTTGCTATGGTTCCAAGTTTAAATAATCCAAAACTTTTAATTATATAATTCTAAGTTATGCAAGTGATAAATGTTTATAATGGCCAAATTAAATTGTTGTTTTCACATCACCTGTGAACTGAGAAAATGTTGATTCGTTGTTTTGAGATTTTGTTTACTTTATTCATAAATGAAAAATTAGTCGTTTTAGGGAATTAATTTACGTAAATATTCTTTATTACAGAGCGTTACAGAAGTATTTTTGGATATTAAAGTAAATGGTTACTATGTTAATTAATAAATTCATTTTAAATTTATTGGGTGTAGAAGTTTTTGATTTTATTAGGTGCGATAAAAATCTAAACAATTAAAATATAAGTTTTACTGAATCATAGTTTTGGGACTAGAAGACCATTATAAATATACAGACAGATATAAATACTTGTGGACATTTATAAATGTTATTGGTGTGGATCATATGCCATAATATCGGTTTAGTGATAAGTAAATGACAATTTTATCTGGAATATAATTTAAACTAGATCAGATAGTTGATTAAATAATCGATTTTCATGGGAATCTGCTTAGCTTGAAACCCTTCCTCCCTCCCACCTCTCAAAAATGTCTAGAGCCGACCCTGAGTATTTAAGGGGATTTAAAGTGAACAGAGTTTAAAGCTACTCGTAATATTATACAACGTAACTGAACAGTTGTTTTCTGACACGGCAAACCCTTATTGAATGTAAGAAGAGAGCTTAATAGCTTTTAACTTTTAAAACTCACGTATTCTTTATTGACGTAAAGTTTTTTTGAAATTTCTAAAAATATATGCCAAATACTACACATATTTTAGGGGTTGCTTAAGAAATTATAACCAAAGGGAACTTGTCTTAAGGGGTTGAACTACAAAGTTTTGGTTTATCTATATTTTAATTTTTGAGGAAAACTATTCTTCAGTAAAATATCCCATTTAAAATTGAAAGTTTAAAATGGCCAGATGAATTTAAACTTTGAGAATCATTAATGTGATTATAACAAAAAGTTTAGGTCAAGCTAGTCTCACAGTTTCCACCGATCAATAATTGTAATCAATTATTGTTTCTGTGTTTTTTAGGAAATATGTGAACTTTATTTAATTTCAAAAACAAGTTCCTATTCCTATATTAAAATTGTGTTTGTCTAAGCCCCATTTAAGGATTATGAGCTAAATGAAAATTATAAAATCGCTATTTTGGTTATGTTCCAGATATTAAGTTACATGTCTCTTTCAGCCAAGCTTTGGAATCGGTAGCTGATATTGCTATTCAGCAAGCGACGCTATGGAAAATTTTAAAAGTGTTGCACTGTATTTAAATCAGTCAGGTAGTACACAGTTATAACCTAGTTAAAATTAATATAACCTAAAAGAAAATACAACCGTAAACTGTATTATTCCGGCGTGAATTTAAATATATATTCATTAAAATGTTCAATTAATATTTATAAAGAACTTTATTATAATAGCGACTTTTAATCTCTCGTCATAGTTTTTATGCAGTACTGGCTATTTGTTTATAAAATGAAACTCCACTATAACAATATGAAGAAATCTTAGAAAATTAATTTATTTCACGAAAGATTTAATGTCTTCTAATGCAACCCTCATTTTATGTTGCCTCTCGCACTATCAGGGAAATAATAAAAGGTGAAAACCAAGCTATGTTTATCAATATTGAACTTATTTTAGTAAAATAGTAAAACTTAATAAAGTCAAATAAAAGTTGGTCAACCAATAGCGTTCCCTTCTTTCATTTATGAAATTGAGAATTAATCAAATTCTCACTACAAAATCAAATGTAACTCTACATATACATGAAGTACGTTGAAATACATAAAACTTTCAAAAAGTGTTATCACCTTGCATAATTTCATCCCAAAAAAATACAAGAATGATTATTCAAAGTTTTGTATATTTTCTGTTAAATGTTTATCAGTAGTATAAAAACCACTTAAAGAAGTGTATTTAATAACTTTCATAGTAAATGATAACGTTACTATTTTTTCAAGTTTAAGTAATCCAAAACTTTTAATGATAGAACTCTAAGTTATGCAAGTAATAAATGCTTATAATGGCCAAAGTAAATGGTTGTTTTGACATCGCCTGTGAACTAAGAAAATGTTGATTAGTTGTTATGAGTTTTTGTTTACTTTATTTAGAAATTGATAAAGTAATAATGTTTTGAGAGAATTAATTTGCGTAAATATTCTTTATCGCAGAGTGTTACAGAAGTATTGTTGGACATTATAGTAAATGGTTCCTATGTTAATTAATAAATTCATTTTAAATTTATTGGTTTTAGAAGGTTTTGATATTCTGTATGTATGTTTTTTTATTCTTACACACACAGATGTCAGACTCTTAACATTGTATATTTCTGATGGGGTCTATTAACATTTTTCTTTAAATATAAGGGTTTTACAACTGCTTACAATAATAATATTTTTAAATAATATTATTGACTAAACAACATATTCTGTAAATTGCATAAACAATAACCTAATTATTGCAACTTTGGTGAAGATGGCATGCGTACTCCGTGGTCCGTGGTAGAGCATATTTTAACAGAACAACTAAAATTTTATAAATAAATATGAATAAGAATAAATATAAGTATTTTTAATTGCTAATATTGAGATTAGCTAAACCATTTCGGTTAGTTGTATTTTAAAAATATTCTTTAAAGGCCAAGGAAGGTTTATATAAAGAGAATAATAGTAATAACACAACGGAATATCGTAGAATCCAGAAAAATAATATTTATGTTCCAAAATCCTAATTTTACTGACACTAAACAGATGTTAATACATCGTCAATGAGACTGAAGTATTTATTTCCATTTAAAAGTTAGAAAATATAAGTTATACAGTGCTTACTTTTTAATAATATTCATATGACAAAGACAAAGTTATTATCTAACTTTTACTTTAGACTTTACTTGCGGCAGTGACGAATCTTATTAAACAGGTAATGCTATTTTAACACTGTTTAAGACCCACCTTAATTCATAAAGCTGGGCATGTTTGCACATTTAGTATTCAAAAACATATGGCTACTTTGACATCAGAATATTGCATTTTCCCATTTATTTAAGTAAAAATAGAGGAATGAACACTAACATGCCTCAACGAGTCCGTTTTTTTCCAGAATAAATTCTGAAAACAGTAAGCTTTTTAGTTGAAAACTTATTTTAGCGAGTTTGTTTTTTTAATATTGTTTAAACTTAAAGAAGTTTCGCCGTTCATTAGCAGATCTTTTTTACTATAATAGCCTTCTCAGTCTTGCGTAATTATATATATTTTCTTAATCGAGATAACAAGGCCGACTAAATTATTAGAGCTCCAAATATGTTTAACCAGAAGAAGATTAAAAGGGCTGGGAGTAGGTTTTTGAAACCGATGTGTATATTTTCTTGATCTTAGTAAAAGGCATACTTAGCTGTTGAGTCGCTACTGTAATGTATTCATTCAAAGAGAATGTTCCTAAACGTGCAAAACCTGATATATGAATCAGCTACATTAACCATGATCACTGAAATAATATTATGTACCTGTTGTATACTTACTTACGTTTAACAATTTATATGGCTCCATTCTATTACATCATAATTTATTTTACTATGCTTGCTATTAAATCCAATTTTGAAAGTTTCGTGCAGTAAATAAATATGACAAGATATTTATTGATTATTAAATGTAAGCTAGCGTACAGGCACTTATCTTAGCGTAAAATAAAAAGACACTTTTCTCAGGCCTTGGAATTGTCACTGTATGCTTTTAAACAATATACCTTCTACATTTGTCAATACTACTGATTTTTTTTAATGATTTGGAACCATAGCAAAATAATAGCTAATACGCTTAAAACTCTATGCTGTAAATTGTCAATATTTACTGTCGTTGTATATTAGATAACAGTTTAAATCAATGTCATTTATGTGATAGATTTTATTTAACTTGTTTACAATTATTTTTTTAAAGAATTTACTTTAGACATTTATCAGCGTTTTAACCAGACCTAAGACAAATAACCCTGCCTTTATAGCTCCAGGAAAGTAACAGTTCACAATATAACAGTGTCAAGTAACTGTCTACTTCCTTTGTCGTTGACATATTGTTGTATCTGTCACAGAGTTGTCTCGTTGAGGGAGGATTTTAAAAAGCTTGTGCCTGTACTTCAAATGCCACAGGCTTTCTTTAACATTGTGGAATTTTTTACTGAGCTTTATTTTAAAATAATTACAAATCTTGGAACATTGGAAAAAGTTTAATTTAATATCAGTGGTAAATGAATACACATTTTCTAATATTAGTTTATTCTTTCCGGGCCTTTTGGAATCAATGATTCCATCTTCAGGCTACTTCAAAAATCAATTTTTTTATTTAGACCTATTATACTATCTATTAGTTTACCCACGATGTGTAAACATTATTATTATGAAAGTAAAGTACCTACCTATTGTAAAATTTTCTTATTAAAAGTAATTTTAATGTATCAGCTTTTCTTAAAGGGCGTACTTAAGGGGAGATGTACGCCTATAAGCCGCCTATGTTAAATTGTATAACTTTATGTTCCTTTTCTGAAGAAACTGCTTTACATATCTCAATGAAACTTTTACCACTTATACAATACATTACTATAAACAACCCCTAACAATTTTAAACTTTTGTTTAAAAAAAATAAATTTTTTATGACATTTCTAAATTTCTAAATTTTTTAATATATTTTTTTACTATAAAATAATTTATTTTTTACCCATTTACAAACTTAGAGTTTCAAGGGGTTGTGTGTATATGTACATAAATCATACATAAAAAATTCCATAAAGATTGGGCAAATGGTTCCTGAGAAAAAGGAACATTTGTATGAAAAATGTCAACTTTCGGGAAATTGCAAAAACATTAGCCTACTATAAAACTCTCAGAACATTCCGGCTTTCATAATCTGGCTCCTTTTCATTTTCCTCATCCAGCAGCTTCTTTATTATCATTCTAGTCCTCTTCCTGGATTGTTTTGTCTCTTCTTTAGCTGCTATTTCAGATTTTTGGATTCGGTTGATATCAACAGCGCGGAGAGTTTTGTACAGTTTTTACCTACTTTGATACCAATGCCCTCCAAAACCTGCAGTCTACCTTTATTTCCCTCATTGAATATTACCACAGCATCTAGTGTTCCAAATTTTTAAGGTATGTACACCAACAAAATTTATTTTTGGGATACGGGACCACAAAACTCCGTTGAAACTCTCATTTACATTCTGTGTGCGACCATGAAGACATTTTTTTAGAAGGTCTGGATGTGACAAGTGCCTGAATGTTGGCTTGATAGCTTCTATCACAGCTTTGTCTAGAGAGTTTTTGTGATGATAAAACTTTGTTTTCTTTAGCACATTGCTTGTACTTACACCAAGACTCATCGCAAAGACTATGTTGCGGCATTTCATCTGTGGATGCTTTGTGGAAAAATATAGCCCAAACATCCTTTCTCATCTTTTCCAAATCATTTGGATTACGCCTAATAGCAAGGCCATAGTAATTTTGAAGGGAATCTATGGCAGCATCTGTTAGTCTTCCTTTATTGCCACCGATTTTCAACCCGTCACTCAAAGTTTGGCCTTTTAAATCTCGCCGTAATTTTCTAAGTCGACCCCGCATCCTCTTTTGAACATGTCCCACACATTCAAGTTTTTCAATGGTAAAGTCTCCATATGGTTTAGAGTTAACCATTGACTGAAACCCCTTGGAGTCACCATCACCCATGTAATACTTGTATTTCACATTACGAGTCCTTTCTGACCGAGCAAACACTTTCAAAGCGCCTTCAACTTCCATAGTTCCACTGGAACCCTCAAAGTTTTTATCACAAAAATGATTTTTTGCCTTTCCTTTGCTTGTTTTACATGTGTGACAGTACTTAGTAAGTACCTCGACATCTAAAATTTTTACTTGTGTCGAAGCTGGACACGGAAACAACGCCATTCAGCGATGAATATCCTCTCCTCTGCCAAGTTCCGTCTATTCCTACGCTTATATCACGACTAGTACTTCCATCCTCCTTTGTATTGATTTCCACTGTCTCTTCAGTAGCTTTTATCATAGATGCTTCTGCAACTTTCTCCAGAGAATTGATAAACAATGGGTTATACCGTTCAAATCTTTGTGGTGGATCAGGCAATTCAAGCATACCGAAAAAGTGTCCTACCAGAAACAGAACCCTTGCCAATCGATCTCAAGCCATACACAGTCTTTATATTTATGTCAAAGAAATCTTCAGTTTTATTTGAAGACCAACATTCATGGCTAAAATTTACATTCACTGCAAACAACACTAAGTTTACAAGCTAGGCCTTGTCTTTCCCCTTCATCCTCTTTCACCGTCAAAGTTCCTTCCAGTTTACAATATTTACAAACTGTAGCACTTACTAACATATTAGATAATATGCTAATACTAACAATAAAATTGTTATACCCAGAATCTCCAGTATTATCATCAATTTCTGCAATTTTCCTACTTGATGCTGATGGTGGAGTAGGCCTACTTGAGCTACAGGGACTAGGGCTAACCAAAACATTAGGCAATTTACTATTAAACTCACCTAGGCCTATAGATAATATAGTATATTTGTACTGGTTTCCTCTAAAATTCCTTTTCTTACAC